>NW_012105620.1:2069737-2083673 GCF_000951045.1 Mandrillus leucophaeus
CATAAGTAGAAAGCTGAAACTGAATCCTTTCCTTACTCCTTATACGAAAATTAATTCAAGATGGATTAGAGACTTAAATGTTAGACTTAAAACCATAAAAACCCTAGAAGAAAACCTAGGTAATACCCTTCAGGACATAGGCACGGGCAAGGACTTCGTGTCTAAAACACCAAAAGCAACAGCAACAAAAGCCAAAATTGACAAATGGGATCTAATTAAATGAAAGAGCTTCTGCACAGCAAAAGAACCTACTATCAGAGTGAACAGGCAACCTACAGAATGGGAGAAAATTTTTGCACATCTACTCATCTGACAAAGGGCTAATATCTAGAACCTACGAAGAACTCAAACAAATTTACAAAAAAAAACACAACCCCATCAAAAAGTGGGCAAAGGATATGAACAGACATTTCTCAAAAGAAGACATTCATACAGCCAACAGACACATGAACAAATGCTCATCATCACTGGCCATCAGAGAAATGCAAATGAAAACTACAATGAGATACCATCTCACACCAGTTAGAATGGCAATCATTAAAAATAAGTCAGGAAACAACAGGTGCCGGAGAGGATGTAGAGAAATAAGAACACTTTTACACTGTTGGCGGGTTTGTAAACTAGTTCAACCACTGTGGAAAACAGTATGACGATTCCTTAGGGATCCAGAACTGGGAATACTATATGACCCAGCCATCCCATTACTGGGGATATACCCAAAGGATTATAAATCATGTTGCTATAAAGATACATGCACGCGTATGTTTATTGTGGCACTATTCACAATAGCAAAGACTTGGAATCAACCCAAATGTTCATCAGTGACCGATTGGATCAAGCTTTAAGTCCTTTAATAATCTTCCTAGGCCTGCATCCAAGCAGGCTTCCCCCCAACCCCCCAACCCCCCGATCCCATTGCATTTATTTCAGTTTCTATTCTTTCCTCTTTAGTCCTCTGAACACTACTGAATTGATAGATTCACTTTTTTTCCTCCCCTCCAAATTTGTACTGCAAAGAGAAATTTATTGGTTTGGATAGATCAGTTACTTTGGAAAGTGTGTACTTAGATTATTATTACTTTCTGTAATAGTTGATAAAGGCTAAATACATGACAGAGTGGACAGAAAATTGAACCACATTCATTCATATTTAACCCTCACATTTATTACAAAAAACACACCTTATTTTTTGGTCTGTTTTCTAGATTGGCTTTAACATAAGCTCACAGTTTCTTCAATTCAGTACTCAATGTATTGAGTGTGTACATTGGGCAATTGCATGGCCCAGGTCATTGCTAAATTGTAGTCAATGGAAAGCTGAGGAGGTGGCATCAGGCAGCCTCAGCAGTGGGTCATGCAGCTGTCTGTCAGGGTTTTGAGTGTTGGCTTGGTGAAGTGGATGGTGCCTGAGCACTCCACTCAGAATAAACCATTGGTTCCTGATACTATGTCTAATCATTGCCACCTGATTGATCTTAATCAAGCAAACTATTTCAACTCCGAGGCTCAGTTTTCTTAGTTGTTAAACGGGGAAGCTCCCACATAGGATTATTTGGAGTGTGGCACATGGTAAGTGTTAACTTTTCTCCCCTGTTCTTGTGGAGCTTTTCCTACCTGCCATCAAATCCTGGTTAGGTCCCGTCTGGAGGAGAGAAGTGATTACTTTGTAAAGAAAGCCTCTTTGGGGCTGTTGTGTTTGAGTGTGATGTTGAATACCCATTTCAGCATGAGGGGACTAGTGAGGCATGAGAGGATTGCAGAGCAGGCTTCTAGCTTCTCTAAAATTGGCTATCTAACCTTTCTGTTAATATCGCTAATGTTATGAATAGTCAGCAGTCTCCCTGTTTCTTTGCTATGCCTGTGTTCAAATTACTTGCAATTATAGTCTTGATTTGAGGAATCTCTGTGGGTATTTTCTGCCCCTAAGTTAACATTAAAGAAATGGTCTTCCTGGCTCTGCCAGTATTTATGGCTTCTCAGGACCTCTTTCTTCATCTGTAAAAGGAGGGGGCTGGGTTAACTATTAATATTTGTAATTCCTTTAAGTGTTAAAATTTTACTGTTCTCAGGAGTTGGGTGTTCTGTTGTTCATTAAGTAATTTATATCTTTGAAACATTGCCTTGGTGGTTATCTTTTCTCCTTACAATGTTCATCAAAAGAGATTTTGTTGGTTTTTTTCTTTCATCACCTCCATGTGAAGGGTAGGATTCTGCTGAAAAATAGTCATAGGCAGGTTTAGAAGCACGAGTGGCTCTGTGTCTCCTCTGCACACATTTCAACAAAACATCTGGTTGGACAAATTCAACTCATTCCCAATGTCTCTACAGTCCCTGCTTTGGTCGCTTTAAAGAGAAAAGAGTGTTACTTGCTCATTGAACATGTCTTTAACAGTCCCTTTAGGGTAGATTGAAGGACAGCCCATTTCCAGATTCTGATTTTAACAGAGACCAGAATTCTGTATCTCAAAGTAATAACACTGGTGTTTCTCGTGCAGGTGGGCTTCAAAGCACACGCTTCGAGAAAGCCTGGTTTAAAGTGTGCCCATTTGCCTGTTTGAAAGATTGGCAGGCAAATTTAAAGTTTATTTATGAACACTCTTCCTCTGAGAATGGCAAGCCCACTTCTTTCTTGTCCAGAATATGGATGAATTTATGATTTTTATGGAAACCAGGTGATTTTCTGCCTGGTGGGCTTGTCTCTCAAGTCAGACAAAACTCAGTGCTTTTTTCAGCATTGCTTGCCAGAGGCTATGAAGAGGATTGAAACATATGAAATACAATGTCCAATACCTCCTCAGAATTTGAAAGTAAATGATGTAACCCTTTTATGTTGGCTCCTGTGTTGTGGATTTAGCGTTTTAGGCTAAAAACAGATTAAGTTGGATTGTAAATAAACATTTTGTGTTGGGTAAATTAGTTAATATTTTAAAAGTGTCTCTTCTTTGGGCATGAAGATTTGCAGAAAAACATTCCAGAAGAAAAAGATAGTTTATTTTAGTATGTTGATTTATTGTACTAATCCTTGTTCAATATAATCATTGCTACTCAGGGTGAGAAGTTCGGACCCTTTGCTGGAGAGAAGAGAATGCCTGAAGACTTGGATGAAAATATGGATTACAGGTTAATGTGGGAGGTGAGGATATGACTGTTATTTTAATGTTAAAAATATATTTCTTTTGTACCATTTAATGCATTTTTAAGGCTACGTTAATTGATATTGATTCCAGTTAAGTATTTAAGTATTGAAATGTTTCAGTTTTTTTTTTTTTTTGAGATGGAGATTTGCTCTTGTTGCCCAGGCTGGAGTGCAATGGTGCGATCTCGGCTCACTGCAACCTCCGCCCCTGAGGTTCAAGCGATTCTCCTGCCTCAGTCTCCTGAGTAGCTGGGATTACAGGCACATGCAAACACGTCTGGCTAATTTTGTATTTTTAGTTGAGACAGGGTTTTGCCACATTGGCCAGGCTGGTCTTGAACTTCTGACCTCAGGTGATCTACCTGCCTTGGCCTCCCAAAGTGCTATGATTACAGGCGTGAGCCACTGTGCCCATTTGTATATAAAACATATACAAATATGTTCTACGATGTTCACTTGATGATGCATGATGATGCATAAAAAAATGTTTTAGTTTTTAAAGAAAGTTTAGCTTTTTTTTCTTTTTTTTTTTAAGAGAAAATGGACTGTTGAAATATCTTACTAGACATTTGTTTTAGAGATCTGAAGTTCCTCATCGAAAAATAAGTGTGATGTTTGAATTTCAAAATAAGCGTGCCCTGAATTTAGAACTTGACTTCTGTAAATATTATACTTATTTTTTTTTTATTTAGTAGTTGAAGTTCTAATTGTATAGAAACAAATCTCAGTTTCATGTTGTAATAAAGGCCCGCCTTAAAATGTACCTTACCTTGAAAAATACATAGTTAAGGAGCTGTAATACTAGAGACAGTCTTTTGCAATCTAAAGTTTCGCTTAGGCAGAGATCTGTATATACCAGTATATATCTGCATGTTATGAGAATTTTCATCTTAGTTTATGCCAATTATATTCGTTGCTGTTCTTTTCTAGGTATTAGAAAAAGGACCCAAGGTATCAAAATAGGAAAGCAGCGGTGTAGACTGTCGAAACAAAAATTTGGAAAATGCAGTCCTAGGAATTATATATTCATGTATTACTTAATGACAGGGATTCATTCTAAGAAATGCATCATCAAGTGAACATCGTAGAACATATTTGTACAAGCCTAGATGGTATAGCCTACTGTATTCCTAAGCTATATGGTATAGCCTATTGCTCCTGGACTATAAGCCTGTATAGCATGTTACTGTACTGAATAATGGAGGCAGTTGGAAGACAGTGGCAAGCATTTATGGATCCAACATATCTAAACAAGCCAGGCACAGTGGCTTATGCCTAATTCCAGCTACTCAGGAGGCTAAGGCAGGAGGATTGCTTGAGGCCAGGGGTTGGAGCCCAGCCTGAGTGACATAGCAACTGAATCTCTAAAAAAAATATAAAAAATTATCTGGGCCTTTTGGTACATGCCTGTAGTCCCAGCTACTCAGGAGGTTGAGGTGGGAGGATTGCCTGAGCCCAGGAGTTCAAGGCTGCAATGAACTATGATCATGTCATTGCACTCCAGTCTAGGCAACAGAAGGAGACCCCTTCTTTAACAAATGAAATTGAAAAAGATCTAAATACAGAAAAAGTACAATAAAAATAATGTATTATAATCATATGAGACCACCATTGTATATACAGTCCGCTGTTGACCGAAACATTGCATTGTGGCACAAGGCTATTTGATAGTTTCTATGAGGAGGGTAAGACCTGAGATACATGTAGGAGGTAGAGATTACACAGTAAGAAAAGGTTGGAAAACTAGAGTAAGGAACTACACATAGAGAGTCTCTCTGTGCTTGTATCAGTAAGGGTCTTCAGAGAAATAGAACCAAGGAGATTGTGTATATGTTTATTTATTATAAGGTATTATCTTACGTTATTGTGGTGGTAGCAAGTCTGAAATCTGTAGGGCAGGTCCTCAGGCTGGAACTTCAGGCAGAAAGATGATGCTGCAGTCTTGAGGCAGAATTTCTTCTCCAGGATACCTTCGTTTTTGCTCTTAAGGGGTGTGACTAAATGGATGAGGGCCACACACATTATGGAGCGTGATCTCCTTTACTTACAGTAAACTGATTGTAGGTGTTAACTGTATCTACAAAATACTTTTACTCCTATATCAGCGTTTGATTAAATTAAAATAACTTTACTCCTATATCAGTGTTTGATTGTTAGATGTTAACCGCATCTACAAAATACCTTTACTCCTATATCAGTGTTTGATTAAATCAAAATACCTTTACTCCTATATCAGTGTTTGATTGTTAGATGTTAACCGCATCTACAAAATACCTTTACTCCTATATCAGCGTTTGATTAAATAATTGGGTACTATAGCCTATCCAAGTTGACACGTAAAACTATCAGTGTGTTATCTGTAAGCAAAATGCATTTTTAAGCATCACCCGTATTGTTGAAACTGCTGGGAGTGGGGAGTGGAGGTGACAGAAAGGATTCTAAAAGGTTTCTTCAGTGCAAGTGATAGAAAATGGAAATTAATAATATAGTCCTCACTATAATATAAGTGGGAAATGTTATTGATATTGCCTGAATTTAGCCTGCTGTTTTGTTTACTGTTATGAACTTAAACATCTTAATGGCTTTCACTATTTTTCTATAAGGTCTTAATTTTCTCAGCAGTTAATTCTTTTACTATGAAGGATTTTCAGAAACCAAACATTTATGTGACCAAAAAAACCTGACAACTTAGTAAGTCATAAAATGATAAAAATAACACATTTTTAACTGTTTTTTTTTCTTTTTTAAAAATTTTATTTGTATACATTTAAGGGGTACAAATTCAATTTTTAACGTGTTATTAATGGTTTTTGATACTTGTTATCTGAAAATTTTAGTGTGATGATCACATTAATGTTTTGTGTAGCTATGAGGTATCATTAAACAGATAATTTTTATTTTAAAAGGAAGACTTGCATGTAAAACAGAATCATTTTTGTACTATTATATAGTTGATAGTTCCGCAGTACATCATCTAGTTTTGTGTTATCTATTCCTGTGGTTCTTTAATGTCTTTGCATTATTATTTTGTTTTCACACTAGTTGTCTCCAGCTCTCTCACTCTGCTACCCAAGGAGCTATTGATTTTATACATTTTTATGCTCAGGTAATGGTACACTCACATGATTGCCATTCTCTATTTCATTTTACTTCACCCTTTATGTCTTTGTTTTGAACAAGTAATATTTGTACTTGTTATACAATTCAGAAGGTAGAAAAGGATATTGATGAAAAGTCTCTGTTCCCTTCCAGTCTGGTTTTTTCACCTGAGACCTTTTGATACATTTAATCCCTTAGTTTATATACCTTCCCCCTCCCCTTCTGGTTCTTTTTCTTCTTGGTCTCATCTTCATTTTGGATTGTCAGCCATTGTATTAGTCTGCTCTCATGCTGCTAATAAAGACATACCCGAGACTGAGTAATTTATAAAGGAAAGAGTTGTTTTTTTTTTGTTTTGTTTTTTCTTTTTTTTGAAGAAGGAGTCTCCCTCTGTCACCCAGACTGGAGTGCAGTGGTGCGATCTTGACTCACTGCAACCTCCATCTCCTGGGTTCAAGAGGTTCTCCTGCCTCAGCCTCCCAAGTAGCTGGGATTGCAGGTGCATGCCACCACACCCAGCTAATTTTTGTATTTTTAGTAGAGACAGGGTTCCACCATGTTGGCCAGGCTGGTCTTGAATTCCAGACCTGAAGTGATCTGCTGGCCTTGGCCTCCCAAAGTTCTAGGATTTCAGGTGTGAGTCACCATGCCCAGCCAGGAAAGAGGTTTAATGGTCTTACAGTTCCTTATGGCTGGGATGGCCTCACAATCATGGTGGAAGGCAAAGGAGAAGCAGAGGCATGTTTTACATGGTGGTAGTCAAGAGAGTTTGTGCAGGAGACTCCCGTTTATAAAACCATCACAATCTCGTAAGACTTATTCACTACCACGATAACAGTATTGGGTAAACCGCCCCAATGATTTTATTATCTCCACCTGGCCCTGCCATTTACATGTGGGGATTATTACAATTCATGGTGAGATTTGGGTGGGGACACACAGGAAAACCATATCAGCCGTTCCCTGCTCTGCCCAGTTGTGCAGCTGGGCAGGGGAAGGGACAGATTCTGTGGTAGGTCTTCTAGAGGGAACATTTAAAGAACAACACCTTTAGAATTGCGGAGTTATTGCTTGCTCTCTTTAATCTTATCTCTTATTATGTTGAGTGAGCAAGCTGCTTCCAAACCCTGAGTTATACTATTGAAGGTCCTTTTTAATAATTATTATTATCATTTTAGCTTTGGAGGTGCTAGGATTCAGAAAGAGCGAGATACAGGAGAATAACTGGTTCTATTACTGGTCCTATGTCTGTCCCTTGTGGAACTGTTTGAGTCTTTTCAAAGGGAGATAATGAGCCTTCCCTCCTCTGGTGAGTAAATTTAAATTGGTTATGGGAGTCATTTCTGCTAGGCCCCATAGCTACGTTGCTAACCACAATGAAGCTCTCAAATGAATAATCCGTCTCAAGCCAATAGTTACGTATATTGTGGTTATGGAACATGAACCAGAACCTGGTGGTAGTGTCTGGAAAATGATGTCATGTGAGAGACCATGTGGCCTAACTCTTTCTCGGTTTATACCTGTATTCTGCTTAAGATGCCAATGGTTCTGGTGGACAAGGCCAGGAGCCCCTGGGGAGCCATTTCATATCAAAGAACTTGGAGGTACCAGTCAGGATTGAGCCTCCTGGTAGGTGTGAGCCTCTGTGAGCTTGGGACAGTATATGAAGGGACCTTAGGATCATGGGGAGCACTGATAGTATCCGCTGCCACCTCTCCTTCTTTGTCCAAAGGTGTAGCTTAGAGCTTACTGATGCCCACTGCTTCAGAGCGCTCACTAGTACCTCAGTTACTTTCTGTATTGGCCATCAGGATTTGAGCTTGGTCTCTGAACAGACTGAGTATTGTGGGTCTTTAATCTTTCTTGATCACCTCTGATTTTTACTTTTCTTTTAAAATTAAGTGCTTAAGCAGAAGAACTCTGGATTTCTCGGGCCTCAGGCATATTACAAAGCTTGAGGATAGGAACCAGTGTTTGACTGTAAATGCTTCCGTTTGACAATTTGGTGGAATGTACCCAGTTTTCTGCATTGTATTCCATTCTTATCTTAATTAGAAGTCTTTCTGTCGACGTTTTGCCAGGTGGTTTGGAGCTTGAGATGCATTTCCTTCAATTCTCTACTAATTCAGACTCACTCTGTGACCTATGACCTATGTTCTACTTGCTAAACTCTCAATAATTCTTTGTTTTTACATCTCCAAGACATCCTCTTTCTGTAATATGTTCTTAGATGTTTCAAATCACAATTCAAATATGTTTTCTCCAGGCACTGGCTCTGTGCGTCCGGCATATAACTTTAAGTTTTGGCACCTGTGGAATGCAGGACAGTTTGTGCATTTTCCTTGCTACCTGTTCTGACTATTATTTAGTTGTTCTAAAGTGACTACTGGTGAATCCAGTAGATGCTGGGATCCTCCAAACAGCTCTGCTCTGTTGGCTCTAGGTCTTTCTTTTCATTTGCAAAGTGATTCTCTGGGATTGCTTGCAATAGGTTTTGTGTGGAAACTGGCCTGATAAGTTCTCAGAAACTTGGTGTTGTCCTGTATTTCCAGTGAAGTCATTCATTCTTGAACTGTATATCTGCTCCGAGATCACAAGGTCTCTACCTCATTCTCTTTTTCTCTCACTCATGCTGAGTCTGCATTTACCTCTTAGTCTTTGAACATTTCTGTGGATGCAGTGGATGTTCAGTGGTGTGATCTGATGCAGGTGGAGTCATATGCCATGCCACGGTTCAGTATACTGGGTGGTCCCTCTGGAAAGACAGCTCTTACTGTGTGCAGAATCCTAAAGAACCAGACACAAACTACAATTTCAAGTAAAATATCTTAATTCTGGGTGGCATTTTCATAGGAAAAAGTTAAGCCTCTTTTACTTAAATACATTATGTCATCCATAACTTAAGCTAAAAAGGCATTTATCTCAACACAAGGAACATTAGGACAAAACCAAAACAAACAGAGGTTAAACTTTGCTTTTTAAAAAGGCCTGTGGCCTCGTAAGGGTTCCAGATGTAACACAATTGGGATACACAGAGCACCGTGAGAGCCATGTACTTCACCTGCACCAGCCTGACTTAATGTCATTTTAAAAAGTTTTGTGTGTATTTATTTTCCTACATCTATCTCCTGGATCATTCATGAGAAAACTCTTATGTTTTACATCTGACGTTAGTGTATTACCAGGGTAATTAGTCATCACAACCTACTAGAAAATTGCATATTACAAAATCCGGAGTATCAAATTATGATGATTTTATTTATTTTTGTGGGCAGTTTCTGATTTTGTGGCCTGGGTAAATAACATGTTTTCAAAATACAGCCATCATGGTGGGAAGAGAGTGAGGGATAAAAGACTGTGTATTGGGTACAGTCTATACCGCTTGGTTGGCAGGTACACTAACATCTCAGAATTCACCACTGTAGAATTCATCCATGTAACCAAAAACCACTTGTACCCCCAAAGCTACTGAAATAAAAACAAAAAACTTAAACATTTAAAAAAGGATGGAGGCTTGTACATAATCTATCACTCATTTATTTAAATACATGAGGACATATATAAAAATGCTTGATGTACCTAAAATATAAGTGAAAGGGTAACAATAGCTGTCTCTAAGGAAAAGGAATGGGTGACAAGAAATAGAGGAGAGAGGGAGACTTTTTTATTACTATATAATCTTTTTACCTTTAAATTTTTATTGTGTATGGGCATTATCTGTTACGTTAAACTTTTTTTAAGCAATAAACCCCCCCAAACTCCACAAAACATAGCAATTAAAAGACATCATCAGAAGATTTGCAGCTGTTTTTGTATGATTGTGAATCTCTTACAGTTATAGCAAATTATTATTTCAAAATAAGTGTACATACCAGATGAGTTGAGGCTCCTTCTGTTATTGATGGGGTTTAAGACATCCATTTATCAGTTAAAATATATATGGATTATTTTTGGAAACTTCTTTTCCAACCCTTGACTCCCCTCTTCACTTATACATGTTGATGATTCTTAGTTAATAACCTCTCTTTGTCCTTGGTTATTAATTTGAACCAATGAAGAACAAATAGGAGCCAGATGAAGATAAAATATCTACTTTATTAATAAGCATGTGTGATATTATGAAGTCTATATTTGGTCCTCATCTACTTCCTTGACTTTTAACTCCTAACATCCTTGGAACCCCTAGAGTATAAGAGTGTTTTTTGTATGCTAATGAGATGACTGGAGGCTGGAGTCCCCTTGATACCCTCCAGGATGGGACCGTTTGCCAGGGGAAACAACCAGGTGATTAGAGGGTTGGAACTTTCAGCCCCCTGGGTCCCCCTCACCTCTAGGAAGAGGAGAGTAGCTGAAGGTTGGGTTGATATATAAGTGACTAATATCAGTCATACCTAGTAATGAAGCTTCCATAAAAACCCAAAAGAACTGTGTTCTGAGGGTTTCCAGATAACTGAACACATGGAGATTTCTGGAGGATGGTGCACCTGGAGAGGGCATGGAAGCTTTGCGTCCCTTCTTTTATAGCTATGTATCTCTTCTATACCTATGCCTTTTTCTCTATCTATGCATCTCTCCCATCTGGCTGTTCACCTGTATCCTTTGGAATATCCTTTATTAATATACCTGTAAACATAAATGAAGTGTTCTCCTGAATACTTTTAGCCTCTCTAGCAAATTAATTGAACCTGCGGAGAGTGTCATGGGAACTCCAGTCTATAGCAAGTTGGTTAAAAGTTTCAGAGGCCTGGACTTGCCACTGCCTAGTGCAGGACAGTCTTATGGGACTGAGTCTTCAACCTGTGGGATGTGACATTATCTCCAGATAGATAATATCAGGATTGAATTAAATTAGAGGACACTCAGCTGGTGTGATGCTGAATAATCTGAATAATCCACCAAAGAATTGCTTGCTCGGTGTGTGATGGGGGAAACCCCGCCACATTTGGTAGTAGAAGTGTTCTGAGTTGATTGTGTTGTGAGAATAAAGTAGGAGATACTAAGTTTGTAGTTTTCATATCCCTACAGCATGCAATAATGTTCTAAGTACCTAGCTCCAGAAAAGCTGGATTGGTGACTAGGAGCCTAGGCCAGAATGGGGACTTCATGCCTGGCTTCTTAAATCTTGAAGTGTGTACCAACTGTGGCAGAAATTGAGTCAGCAAAGTAGATTCTGAATCTATTACCAATCAGCTGTGTGACGAATTGTGGCCTCAGACTCACTTTGCAGCATAATTGGAATGGAAGATAACAGAGAGCATAGGAGAGAGACAGGTCTCCAGCCTGTGTAGAAGGCACACCCTGAGTCAGCTGGTACGTCTGCTTACTACGGAGCAGGCGGCTGGGCACAGGAAATTCTGGACCCCGCTTTTTTTCTGAGGTATGGTAACCAAAGTAAGTATCAGACCCAATGACTATCAGGGTCTCAGTAATCAGCTGAAGAGAGGGAACCATGAAGGAAACCCAAAGTATATTTATTCCAATTTATTTCTGTCATGGAGGAGGAAATAAGGAAATATGAAAAAGGGGAATAAGGATTCTTTATGAGAACATACAGAATTATGTTCTTCTCATTTCTCATATAGAAAAAATGATGTGCTCATTTGGAATTCTTCACAAAACAAAAATAGGCATGGTGAGTGAAGCGGGATGGAAAGAGGAGGGCTCTCAGACAGTCAGACAGTCTTTAGTATGATTGCTACTCCTAGGATGCAGTAGAGCCCTTGTTCTTCTGGGGCCTATGTTTTAGTAGCAAAGATAGAATTAAAACACCCCTAATAAGTAATATAGTGAAAGGTAGTGATATATGGTATAAAGAAAATAAAATAGGGCAAAAAACTTCTGTCTGATACGAACTTGAACACATCAATATTACTACTGATAACAACTCCAAAAGACAGGTTAAATATAAAAATAATTTGTTTAATGCCTTCAAGGGTGTTAAAGCAAAGAGTCCTAGAGCAACTAACGCTCCAGCAAGGTGATAATTTTGGAGAGATAAACTGATAATCTGCAGTTTCTTTTCTCTTGGGGAAGTGGTCAGACTTTGCTGATTCTGGGTGTAGGCAAGAGGCTGAAAATCTGAGCTCAGCCTGTGTAGAGGGTTACTCTTTGAGGACACAGAAATAGGTAGAGCTTCTGGAAATCTTGTCGTGTTAAGCAACAATATTGGAGACCCAAAGGGACTAAAAAATATTGCTGTCTCCTTCTTAAGACATTTGCAGAATTATGAAGCTGCATGGCAGAATACTATAAAGTTAAGCCACATGCTTCTGAAAAGCAAGGTGTTCTGTGGTCTCATCTTGCTGAGGAGAGGCTTTCAGTGCATGCCATATTTTGAATTGGAAGCACCGTAGGGCTGTGGGTAGGAATATAGCACACTGAAACAGACTGAGCCTTGCTGCAACTGAAGCCCCGCTGTGAATCACCTCACTCCCTGATTCGTTTAAGGTGAACAGTTTCTGCTCTGCCTGATAGAAAACAGGGTAAATCTACTCCAGAGAAATATAATACCTGGATCCTCTAAACTTTCAAATATATAATATCCAGCATTTTATAAAAAATGACTAGACATGAAGAGATAGGACCGTATCACTAGAAATGATAAAAGCTGGACAATGGAAACTGACTTAAGGATGATTCAAATATTGATTGGAGTTGGCAGATGAGGACTTTGTAATAACCATGACTGTTACACTCTAGCATATGGAAGAAAAGATGAGACGAAAAGAGGAAGAGATGGAGAATTTTACTAAAAAATTGAAATGTATAAATGTCAAATTTATACATGTAGAGCAAATTCATATTTTAGAGCAGAGAACTCAGTGTGTGAATTACATAGTAGGTATGACAAAACAAAAGACAGAATGAATGAAGAGGAAAAGAAGTCAGTAGAAAATATTAAAACTGAGTTACAGAGACTAAATCGATATGTGAGACAGTGAAAATAACTAATATATCTGTAATGTTAGGACCTTTTAGCTTAGCAGGAGAGGAGGTAGAAAATGGGACAGAAGCAATTTTGATGAGGTAATGGCTAAGAATTTTCCAGGACTTTTAAAAAAGGTTATCTGATGAATTGAGGAAGCTGTATGAGCCTCAAGCAGTGTCAGTAGAAAGATGGTTACACCTACAGATATCTTAGTAAAACTACTTAAAACCAAGACAATCCTAAAAACAGCTAGAAAAAAAGGAGACATTAAAAAAGTAACAGTAAGAGTGATAGTTGATTTTTAACAGAAAAATTAAAAGATAGTGGACAACTGAATAATATTTTTAAGGTGCAAAAAGAAAATAGCTGCCAATCTAGAATGCTTTACCCAGCAAAAATATCATTAATAAAATGACCTAGTTCTTCCCATCTCTTCCAAATGTGACCTAGTTCTTCCAGTCACTTCTATGTGACTATGTGACTGGTTCTTTGGATTTGTCAAAGAATTAGCTTTAGTTTAAGGCCAAGGCTAACAGCTTAGCTTTAAATGTAAGTGTTCATTCATTCTTCAAATGAGAGTACTCAGACTACCTCCAGATCTTACCCAGAGGTAAACTTTGCTACTTTGGATTTACTGAAAGGAGGAAAACAAAAACAAAAACAAAAATAACTACGGTGGCTCAGGCCTGTAATCCCAGCACTTTGGGAGGCCGAGACGGGTGGATCACGAGGTCAGGAGATCGAGACCATCCTGGCTAACACGGTGAAACCCC
>NW_012105620.1:2084378-2106850 GCF_000951045.1 Mandrillus leucophaeus
TTGTTCAGTTCCCACCTATGAGTGAGAACATGCGGTGTTTGGTTTTCTGTTCTTGTGATAGTTTGCTAAGAATGATGGTTTCCAGCTGCATCCATATCCTTGCAACAAATTTCATCTCAAGTAGAGTGGCGGCCCATCTTCAGTGTTGACTAAAGTTAAATGGGAATCTGAGAAGGACTTGATTAAATGATTGTGTCAGAAGTAAAATAAAGCTGTCTGAAAGAGGAAGCATGAAAAATCTCAGGCCTTCTTCACCTGATTCACCATTGATTCTGATGCAGGTGCAGGTGAATTAAGAGAGCTCATCAAAGATGCTGTTTGGGACTAGACATGGTCGCTCATGCAAATAATTGCAGCAGTTTGAGAGGCTGAGGCGGGGGGACAGCTTGAAGCCATAATTTCTTTATTTTTTGTAGAGACAGTGTCTTGCCACAAAGCAAGGTTTTTATTTTGCTGAAAAACCTTATTTTAAAATAAAATTCTCACCAACAGATTTCATCTCAAGTAGAGTGGTGGCCCATCTTTAATGTTGACTGAAGTTAAATGGGACTCAGGAAAGAGATTGCAACAAAGCAAGACCCTGTCTCTACAAAAATTAAAGAAATTAGCCGGGCATGGTGGTACATGCCTGTTGTCCTAGCTACTCATGAGGTTGACGTGAGAGGATTGTTTGAGTCAAGGAGGTTGAGGTGTCAGTGAGCTATGATGGTGCCAGCCTGGGCTACAGAATGAGACTCTGTCTCAAAATGAAACAAAACAAAAACCTGCTATTAAAGCACAGCTTGGCTTCTTATATGATAGATAAAGAAGGGGAAGGAGAAGAAGCTGATGTTCATGATGATGATGATGAAGAAGACTTGGAACATATTTTGATGAAGAAGATGAAGGCAGAGGGGAAGAAGATGAAGATGGTGATGATGTGGAAGAGGGAGGAAGGTTGAAGAAGAAGATGACTAATGGAATACTGATAGATTCTGACCCTCTTTTTACTTTTAGAAATTTTGCATTCTTTGGGAGCCAGTTGCCATCTCCTGTTTTTTCCCCTTTTGTGCTCAGTTGCCTTGTTCTAATAAGGTCTCTTTCTCTCTCTCTCCCTGATCTGGTTCTTCACTTACTTTGTGGGAGACTCTTGAGCAAAATACAGTGGAAAAAACATCTCTTCCCATTTCTGTTCCAAGTTTCTTGTCTTAAAAAAATGTGAATTTAGTGATGTGGAACTAACACAGCAACATGCACTGTGGGAAAGAAGAAAATTTTCTCCCTTTGCTTTGCTGGAAGCTGGAGGGTGCTTATCCCCTTTGCATTAGTGCACAAAATTCTTGATTTTACTTTCTCTAAAGGATTCAGAGATTATACTATGTCTTTTTGTGATTATGGACATTTAACATTATCATGTACATGCACTTTCTCTTGTTAAATAAAAAAGAAAAATCTTATAAAATGGAATTAAGTCAGGAAAGGATGGATTTCCAATGTGTTGGTATTTAGTGTTACAAGAAGAGGAGAGAAAGAATGGAGCAGAAGCAGAAATGATAATGGCTTTAAGTGGGTATTTTGATAACATGGCTTCTCCTTGTGCATGGGTAATTGAAGTTGAACTTACATTTTTAAAACAGAATTCTCTTCTAGTGATGACTTGAGCTCTACTGATTGCAAAATCATCCAGAATATGTAAGACCCTTGGAATTGACATTCTCTGTTTTAATTTTGTCCCTTTTCATTTGTAAATTCTACTTTTCTTTCCTGAGAAAGGAGAGTCTCAGTTTTAAACCCTAAAAATACATATATGTTTCTTTTGTTTTTACAATAAAACTAAATGTATACACAAAAGACTTGATGCTGTTTTCCTCAGAACAGATAAACTTGAGATCTTCCAAATTTCATTTATAAGTAGTGTTGTCAGAATTTAAAGGCAAATAAGGATGTTTTCAAACAAGCAAAAACTGAGACTTTATCACCAGCTAACTTGCACCAGAAGAAATATTAAAGTAAAGGGAGCTCTTCACAGAGAAGGAAAAGGAATCCTGATGGAAACATGGAAATGCAGAAAGTAGTGAAGAGCAATAAAGGGTAACCATATTGGTGAATAAACATAAACATTGTTGGTATTGAACAATAATAATGTTGGTTTAAAAATATATGCAATTTATATAATAAGAACAATTTGAATGGCTGGAGGGAAGTAACTGTAATTAAAGCATTCCAAATTTCTAGTAAGTAAATTTGTCTAACTAGATTATCTAACTAAAATGATACTAAAATGTGATTTTAACTAAAAAGTTAATACAATAGGATGATAAAATCATTTTATTAATCCAAAAAGAAGGCAAGGAATGAGGAGAAAGAGACAACTGTGTCATATAGAAAATAGTAAGATGGTAAGTATAAACACAATTAGATCAATAGTTGTGCTAAATTTAAATGGACTAAGTATTTCAATTTAAAGACTTATACTGTTAATGAATTGGACCAATGAACAAACCTGATGCCTCTTTAGAGACAATTTTAAAATTTAAACGCTCAGAAAGCCTGAAAATAAAAGAATGAAACAAATATATTATGCAAATACGAATGAAATTAGGTTTAACCTTACTAATATTTGATAAAATGCACTTTAAGGAAGAAACATTACTAGAAATAAAGAGGGTCAATACATTCGAAGATAGATATGTTCCAAATGTTAACACAAAAACTAAAATAATTAGCAGTAGAAATAGGCGAATGAATGATCTTAATGGGAGATTTAAGCACAACTTTCTCAATTGCTGATAGAATAAGCAGGAAAAAATAACCTGGAAAGGACATATAGACAATTCAATCAATACAATTAATACAAAATACCTAATTGACAGGTATAGAATACTGTGTCCAGTGACAGTTGGTCACGTAACGCACATGGAACACTTACCAAATTAACTATATGCTGAGTCATAGAGTGCAAGTCAACCAATTTCAAAAGATGCAGTCTCAGGGGAGGGGCCAAAATGGTGGACTAGAGACAGCACATGTGCACTGTTGACAGAAAGGAAGCAAAGGGGCTAGTGAATCCTGACCCTGCAGGCCAGTCATCTGAGAAGCCACGTGGGCATCTATCAAGGCAGCAGGGAGACAGAGCAGAGAGGAGTAAAGCTGGACACCAGTCTGTCGAGGTTCGGTGCAGGAGAACCTCTCAGACATGGGAAAGGGTGAGTGAATGAGAGCCTTCTGAGGTATTCATACTTCCCATAGGGACCTCTGCAAGACTGGGAATGGGAGAATCCCCCTGGACCCCCAGCAACCTGCCATTGTGCTTCTGGACTGAGGCAGAGAGCCGTCAGGATGTTTTTCAGGGGCAACTCTTTTGAGTCCAAAGGGACTTTAATAAGCCTTGGGTCCTGGAGCAGACCACCACTGGCACTGTAGCCCTAACAGAGGCTTCAGTCATGGGACCTGGGAGCAGTAAGATTGCTGTACTCCCCCTTCACTGGATGGGGCTTAGTGCCAACTTCTGACCCAGTGGTCCTGCTTCTGCCTGAACTTGGTGCAGCAGCAATTTTCTGCTATCCTCGGAAGTACCCAGATGGCGGGGTGGGAGCCCCTACCCACCACCGCCACTGGTAGCCAGTCAGGCAATATGTGATAGAGCTGCCAGCCAGTCAGTGGTCCCACTTCTGTGTGAACTTAGCTCGCAGGCACAACCTTCTGTTTTCCTGAGAAACAACCAGACAGCAGGTAGGTGACTTCACCCTCCTCCACCTCTCATAGCCAGATGAGCCACACCCATTAGAACTTCCGGCCCAGTGGTCCTGCTTCTGCCTAAACTCTGTGGGCAGGTGCATCCCTGTGAAGCACTCAGACAACAGAGTAGGGCTGACCTGGCAAGTATATGGCCTGTCTGCCGAGTGTGGTTGTTACCTGAGAGAGCCCTGTGGACCAGAACACTCAACACCAGGAACATCCATATTCATAAAATGAGTTCTTATAGATCTACAAAGAGACTTAGATAACCACACAATAATAGTGGGAGACTTCAGCGCCCCACTTGACAGTATTAGATAGATCATTGAGACAAAACTATCAGTGATGTTTGGCACCTGAACTCAACACTTGACCAGATAGGCCCAAAAGACATCTATAGCACTCTCCACCCAGAAACAACAGAATATACATTTTTCTCATCTGCAGGTAGTACATACTCTAAAATTGATCACATAGGCATAAAACAATCCTCAACAAATTAAAAAAGAAAAAAAAATAACCCTAAAATCATAGTAAACACACTTTCAGATCGCAGTGCAATGCAAGTAGAAATTAACACTAAGAAAATCACTCAAAGCCACATGACTATATGGAAATTAAAAAACTTGCTTCTGAATGACTTTTGTGTAAACAATGAAATTAAGGCCAAAATCAAGAAATTCTTTGAAACGAATACGAACACAGATACAATATACTAGAATCTTGGGCACACAGCTAAAGGAGTGTTAAGAGGGAACTTTATGGTGCTAAATAAAAAGTTAGAAAGTGGCTCACGCCTGTATTCCCAGCACTTTGGGAGGCCGAGGCAGGTGGATCACTTGAGGTCAGGAGTTTGAGAACAGTCTGGCCAATACACCGAAACCGTGTGTCTACTAAAAATACAAATATTAGCTGGACATGGTGGCGGGTGCCTGTAATCCTAGCTATTTGGGAGGCTGAGGCAAGAGAATTGCTTGAACCCAGGAGGCGGTGGTTGTGGTGAGCTGAGAACATGCCACTGCACTCCAGCCTGGGTGACGGAGTGAGACTCTGTCTCAAAAAAAAAAAGTTAGAAAGCTCTCAAATTAACAACCTAACATCACATCTAGAGAAACTAGAGAAACAAGAGCAAACCAACCCCAAAGCTAGTACAGTACAAGAAATAACCAAAAATCAGATTTGAATGGAAGGAAACATGTGAAAAACCATACAGAAGATCAAAGAGTCCAGAAGCTGGTTCTCTGAAAGCATAAATGAGATCAATGGACCACTTGTTAGACTAATAAGGAAAAAAGGAGATTTAAATTAGCACAATCAGAAGCGACAAAGGAGACATTACCACCAACCCCACAGAAGCACAAAACACCCTCAGAGACAATTATGAAAACCTCTATGCACACAAATTAGAAAGCCTAGAAGAAATGGATAAATTGCTGGAGACATATAATCTCCCAAGATTGAACCAGGAAGAAATGGAATCTTTGAACAGACCAATAATGAGTTCAGAAACTGAATCACTAATAAAAAGCCTAACAACCAGAAAAAGCCTGGGACCAGATGGATTCACAATCAAATTCTGCCAGATATATACAGAAGAACTGGTGCCATTCCTACTGAAACTATTATAAAAAATGTTAGGATATTTTATTCTGGACATAGGCCCTGTCACAGATTTTATGACGAAGATGTGATAACCAATTGCATCAAAACCAAAAATTGACAAATGGGGCCTAGTTAAACTAAAGAGCTTCTGCACCACAAAAGAAACTATGAACAGTGTAAACAGACAGCCTACAGAAGGGGAGAAAATATTTACTAACTATACATCTGACACAATTCTAATATCCAGAATGTATAAGGTACTTAAACAAATTAACAAGCAAAAACCAAACAACCCCATTAAAAGGTGGACCAATGATATGAACAGATACTTTTCAAAAGAGGACATACACATAGCCAACTAGCATATGAAAAAATGCTCAACATCACTAGTCATTAGAGAAATGCAAATCAAAACCACAATGAGATGCCATCCCACACCAGTCAGAATGGCTATTACTAAAAAGTAAACAAAAACAAAAACAAAACAAACAAAACGTGGGGTGAGGTTGTGGAAAAAGGGAATTCTTATACACTGCTGGTTGAAATGTAAATAAGTTCAGTCATTGTGGAAACCAGTGTGGTGATTTCTTAATGAACTAAAAACAGATGTACCATTTGACCCAGCATTCCCATTATTGGGTATATACCCAAAGAAATTGATATAGTTGAGAGATATGTTCCTACCCAAATCATGTCAATTTGTGATTTCCCAATTGGAGATAGGGCCTAGTGGGAGGTGATTGGATCATGGGGGTGAGTTTCTCATGAATGGTTTAGCACCATCCTCTTAGTACTGTTCTCATGAGTGAGTTCTTGTGAGATCTGGTCATTTAAAAGTGTGTAGCAACTCCCCCTACTCTCTCTTTCTCCAGCTGTGGCCATGTGAGGTACCTGCTCCTTTTTCACCTTCAGTCATGATTGTACATTTCCTGAGGCCTCCCCAGAAGCTAAGCAGATGCCAGCACCATGCTTTCTGTACAGCCTGTGGAACCATAAGCCAATTAAATCTCTTTTCTTTATAAATTATCCAGGCTCAGATATTTCTGTATTGCAATGTTAGAATGGACTAATAGAGGAATTTAAATCATTCTGCCTTAAGGATGCATGCACACAGATGTTCATCACAGCACTATTCACAATAGCAAAGTAATGGAATCCAGCCTACATGCCCATGAATGGTAGACTAGATAAAGAAAATGTACACTATGGAATACTATGCAGCCATGAAAAAGAACTAGATCATGCCTCTGCAGCAACATGGATGGAGCTGGAAGTTCATAATCCTAAGTGAACTAATGCAGGAACAGAAAATCAAATGCCACATGTGTCACTTCTAAGTGAGATAAACACTGAGTAGACATGGAGACAAAGAAGGGAACAACAGACATCAGGGCCTACTTGAGGAGGGAGAGGATTGAGAAACTACCTATTGTATACTATGCTTTTTACGCAAGCCACAAAATAATCTGTATATCAAACCCTGTAACACACAGTTTACCTATATAAGAAACTTGTGCATATGTCCCTGAACCTAAAATAAGGAAAAGATGCAATCTCAATAGAAATCCTGGAAAATTTATTTTTATTAATTTTTTTTTTTGCAGGGAGGGTGATGGTATGGAAATTGATTTTATAATTTATGTAAAAAGCTAAGGGGCCATCAGGGCAGCTTTGAAGTAAAAACACAAAACTGGAGGACTTACACAACCAGATTTATAAAGGGACTTTGAAATTGTCATGAGAATAGACAAATAGAAACTGTTTTCCGCAAAAGTAACATTAATGATATAGTGGAAAAGGATGTCATTTTCAAGGATTGTATTAGATCAAAATTATATCCTCATGGAAAATAGTATTTTGACCCCTAATTCACATCATATGTGAAAAATCGACTTAATATGATTGTAAATTAAACATATCAGATGAAAGCAATAAACCTTTTGAAGAAATTTTGTAAGAGTTATGAACTTAAAGACAGAGGTTTCTTAAATAAGCACAATAAACACTAACCTTAAGTGGAAAAATGATAAATTGGTGAACACTAAGATTAAGAACTCTTTATCAGAAGATACTACAAAGAGAATGAAAAATTAAGTCACAGAGGATGATAAGATATTTGTAATACATTTCTGAGAAAAGGATTTGTATCCAGAATATAGTAAGAACTATAAAAATCAATTTTAAAAAAAGAAAAATGGGCAAAATACTTGAAAAAGGATGTCATACAAGAAGATGTCCAGATGGCCAATGAACATGAAAAGATACTTAACTTTATTAGTTATCTGGGAAATGCAAATCAAAAGCACAACATACCACGATATGTTCACCAAAATGACTAAAATTAAAAAGGAGACAATGCCAAATGTTTGCAAACATTATCTGAAACTCTCATATACTGCTTCTGGGTTTTTTTAATTGGTCATATCACTTTGGAAATCTATCTAGTGGTATCTACTAGAGCTGAATATATGCATATAGTATGATTCAGCAGTTCCACTAGACAGATTAAGTAGAACACATTACTGAAAGATTTGTACAAGAACTTACATAGCAGCAGTATCAGGAATTGTCTCAAACTAGAAGTAACACAAATGTTCTTATACTAGTAAATGGACAAATACATTCTGGTATATCATAAAATGGAATATTATAAAGATTTTATGATAATGAGTATATTTCTATTATGCTTAGCAACATGGGTGAATCTCAGTAACAAAGCCTTGAGTGAAATAAGCTAGAGAAAATGAAGTACATTTGTTTGATTCACTTTAGCTAAAGTTTGACAGCAGGTGAAGCTAATCTATGAAATTATAAATCAGGATTGTGGTTACCTCACTGTGAGGGTAGTGATTAAACGTAGAGATCTGGGGAGACTCTTTCTTGATCTGTGTGATAGCTATATGGCTGTGTTTACTTTGTGAGATTTCATTGAGATGTATGCACAAAGTTTCTGCACCTTTCAGTAATTGTGTGACACTTCAATAAAAAGTTTAGTTAAAATAATAAAACAGAAAAACAACAGGCTAAAATGCCTAGGCTGTGGGTTTCTGCTTTAGCTGGGCTGTCAAGTTATGGTAGGACCTAAATAATAAGAGTAGCAGCTACCTGAAGAAGACCTAGATGAAGAAACCAGATTGTAGCAGAGATGACAATGAAGTCAGATTGTTCAAAGGACAGAAACAAAGCCAGTTAGACTGATGGTTAGTGGATGAGAGACCAGTAGTGGTGTGTAGGATTAGAGAGGTAGTTCTAGATTAGATAATGAGGTTTATTCTGGTGGTAGAAGGAAGTCATTGAAAGGATTTGAGCAGGAGACTGATGAGATTTGACTTATGTCTTGAGAAGGTCTTTGTGTTTGCCTTGTGGAAAACAGGTAGAGAGGCAAGAGTGGAGCAGGGAGACCACCTAGATGGCTGTTGCTGTAGTCAAGGAGTGATTTGATGGTGGCCTGGAGTTGGGCCCTAACAGTAGATTTGGTGAGAAGTGGTTGACTTCCAGTTGTATGTTGACGGTAACTAACACTGATGGGGTTTGCTGATGGATTGTGTGTTGAAAGAGAAGAGTCGACCAGGCGCGGTGGCTCACGCCTGTAATCCCAGCACTTTGGGAGGCCGAGGTGGGTGGATCACGAATTCAAGACCAGCCTGGCAAACATAGTGAAACCCCATCTCCGCTAAAAATACAAAAATTAGCCGGGCCTGGTGGCACATACCTGTAGTCCTAGCTACTTGGGAGGCTGAGGCAGGAAAATCGCTTGAACGCGGGGAGTGGAGGTTGCAGTGAGCTGAGATAGCGCCACTGCACTCCAGCTTGGGCAACGGAGTGAGACTTCATCTCAAAAAAAAAAAAGAAAGAGAAGAGTCAAGAATGACTTTTAAATATTTGGCTTAAGCTATATGAGTGGAAGGTGATGACATATCTGAGTTAGGGCAGTTATATAAGAGTGACAGGGATGACAGGGTGGGGTGGACTATGTTGTAGACTTTTGAAGGAAGGGCATTATCTTTTATTACCTTATTATTAACTTTACTCCCCAGGTCTTTGCAGAGTATCTAGAACATAAATATAATTGAATAAAAGTTCATTTCATATTCATTATTCAACAAATCATTCATATTGAATAAATGCATTGTGTTAATTGTATGGCTGTTTTTACCATTGACATTCTTAGAAAATAAGTTACTTAAAGGTTAAAAAAAGGAAAAACTGATCAACTTCCTTAGTATTTTAATTGTTGGATCTTGCCTACTTTATAGACATTTTTCTTTTCTTTTTCATGATGATGGTGATTTGACTGAAGTACAGTTTTTAAAGGAGCAGATTGGTTGGATATTAAACTGGACATTTTGTTTACATGTTTTTCTCATTCTTTGCAGTTATTTTGTGATTACAGCTGTTCTGCTGTTGGGAACTTGATTCAGTACCAGGTTTCCAATGTGTTTTAGTTTTGGGAAAAAATGTTTTCAATTGTTTAAAATCTTTTATTTTCTTTATTGTTTATGGAAGTCCTTTTAGGTGTTTGGAACAAAGAATTCTTTTTACCAAATGTTTTTCTTTTGCAGATGATAACATGTTGTTATGGGGTCCAAATGGAACCACTTAGTGTAGACCTTGGTGGAAAAATACCACCTATGAAGCCTTATAGAATGCTGGAACTCCTAAAACAAATGTCATAGTGCATTCTTCCTGACACTAGTCCTCTAGTTAGGGAAAACGCAGAGCAATCGAATGTTTCATGTCTTCTGGAAGTTCTGTGTTTTGCGGTTGTCCTTTACCTGCCATTCATAAGATGGGTCCTACCTAAATATGTCAACCAATTTCTGGTCATTCAGTGAAACCTGAGGTGTGATTAAAGAATGCTTGGAATTAGAGGCTAAGTAGTTTGACTAAAAGAAAAAATAACACGTAACTTTTGTGTTGTTGGAGTACTTCCACTGTCTTTGTGGTTCTGATCACAACTTACAGAACTAGAGGAATTTTTTTTTTTTTTGTCTTTTGGTGACAGGGTCTTGCTCTGTCGCCCAGACTGGAGTTCAGTGGCATGATCTCAGCTCGCTGCAGCCTTTGCTTCCCGGGTTCAAGCAATTCTCCTGCCTTAGCCTCCTGAGTAGCTGGGATCACAGGCGTGCGCCACCATGCCTGGCTAAGTTTTGTACTTGTAGTAGAGACGGGGTTTCACCGTGTTGGACAGGCTGGTCTCGAATTCCCGGCCTCAAATGATCTGCCCACCTCGGCCTCCCAAATGCTGGCATTACAGGCATGAGCTACCATGCCCGGCCGGGTAGAACTAGAGGAATTTTATCAAATAGATGTAGTTGGGGTTGCAACTCCAAATCCAACTTGTTAAATAATCAGGGAAGGACATTATGTCAAATAAGAGTAAGTTCAGTAGTCAAGCAGGCTTCAGGGCTGGTGGATTAATAACTTAATGTCACCCAAGTTTTTTCTACCTCTTTACCTTTCTACCTTGATAGAGGCTTAATCCTCAAGCTAGTGGCAGGTATCAGGTAGGTTGCAGACAAGATAGTGTCTGTAAGGAACAGGGGTACCTTTTGAAGAATATTCTCCTAGTAGATCTCCTCAAATATGCCAGAGGTGGGTAATATGTCTTTTCTTACCTTTTTTTTTTTTTTTTTTTTTTTTTTTTTTTTAGACAGAGTCTCGCTCTGTCGCCCAGGCTGGAGTGCAGTGGCGTGATCTCGGCTCACTGTAAGCTCCGCCTCCCAGGTTCAGGCTATTCTCCTGCCTCAGCCTCCCGAGTAGCTCACCACCATGCCTGGCTAATTTTTTGTATTTTTAGTAGAGACAGGGTTTCACCGTGTTAGCCAGGATGGTCTCGATCTCCTGACCTCGTGATCTGCCTGCCTCGCTGGGATTATAGGTGTGAACCACCGCGCCTGGCCAATATGTCTTTTCTTGAACTGGAAAAGGGAAAAAGATTGCTTTTATTCCATTCAGACATAACCTAGAGCTGGGATAGGTCAGCTTTTTATCAGACTTCGTAGGAAAGAGTAGGTATATGAATAAATGTAATGTTGTTTGAAGAAGGAGGATGGTCAGGGTGTACACTCAGAAGTAATGTCCCCCATGAGAATGAACACATTTGTTATTTTTCATTCAACAAATATGTTTCGGATGTTTACTCTTTCTTAGATATTTTGTACTGGCTGCTGGATTTACTTAGAAAGATAAAAAGTACTGGCCAGAGAAGGTAAAGCTTAAAGCCTGGTAAGGAGTCCAATATTTGTATCTTTCATTATTTCCATGTGATACAAATGTTTTGATTGGGGAGCATAGAAAGCATATTTAATGAAAGTGTTTTTGGTTGTAGGAACTATTACAAGAACATTTCTTTTATGTATTTTTAGGGGTTAAAGCAAGTGTTTCAAGTGAGAGAAAGTGTAAATGAAGGTAGAAAAAGTGTAAATTAAGGGAGATGCAAATATCAACTAGCTTATGTTTTCAAAAATTCTTATTTTTCATTACATATCATCACACATGATGTAAAAAATTATAGCAATACATACAAAGTTAATGTTCCACATTATTTTTTGTCTCTTCACTCTTGCTGATATTTTTGTGTGCATTTCTATGTATATATGAGACCAATAGGATCTATATAAATATTTTAAAGTAACTCTTATTTCAATATATGCATTAGTAATATTGCTTATCTGATATGTGGTCATGGAGAGATTTGATTGTTCACTAATAGATTGAGCATAATTGCAGGGGGCATTTGTGAATTTTTCATAGCAGTTTTATTAAGATTTATACACCACAAAATTTACCCTTTTAAATGTATAATTCATTAGTTTTCAGTGTATTTATAGTGTGCAGTTACCCCCACTGTCTCATTTTAGAGTGTTTTCATCACTCCAAAAAGAAGCCCTGTACCCTTTAGCAATTGTTTTTGAATTTTTTATATATTTCATTAATATCTTCTGCAAAATTTCATTTGAAGAGCTATGATTCTCTTAAGTAATCTATACACATTAAGTCCTTATATTAAAAATTCAGTTAACGTCTTAGAACCAGTTTCAGAGAAGTATTTTGGATTCTTAGAAGGATCTCCAAGAGATGAATGTGTGTACTTTTAGAAGTAAAACCATTAGCAGTGCAGAAAATTTTCATGCGGATTGATATCAGTTTTTAGTATTTATTGTGTAAATAAAAATATGAGTTTCATTAAACTAGTGATAGTCAGGTTTCCTGTGTTTTTAGATTTCTAATTGTATACTAGAAAAAGAAAACATTTAGCAAAATAAATGAAAATCAACTTTAAGAAAGTGCAATGTAGGGATGATTAAATTAATTGATCTTTATTGTACCTTCTAACACTGTAATACTTAATAATTCTGTTTGCTTTACATTGAGAGAAAAAAATGAAGGCAAAAGGAGAAAATGTAAGTAATTTGCTTACATTTAAACTTGTAGGAAATATATGACTTTAAAAGACATTAATTTAACCTTAAGCATACAAATGGCCACTGTCCAGTGTGGTAGCAACTGGTTACTTATGGCTATTGAGCACTTGAGATCCAGCTAGTACTATAGGGGACTGAATTTTTAACTTTATTTTAGCTTTAATTAATTTTAAAAACTGAGGCAATGTAAAATATGTTTTTACCAAACAGCTTTATTCTTTGGTAGGACTACATTTTAGTTTACTGTTGCATTGTATGAGATATCACTGTATTGTAGGGTGTGTATGAGGCATGTACATTGTTTTGAAAATTACACAGAAATATATCACTGATTTAATTGTCAATGGAATAATTCAAATGATTTTTTGAAAATAAATTTTTCTACACACGAATGTAACTTTGTAATGTGTTCATTTGAATATTTCATACAGACAACATGATTTCCAATAATACCTTTGTAGATTGTAGATTAGTAATAATATAGATATTTGTTATACATGCATTACATACATGGTGAGTATTTATGTATTATAAAATGGTTATTTCAATTACTGTATTATTGCATAGCTTTCTAATATAAAAATGCAAATATGGCAAAAATTTATATAAAGAAAATATACTGCTGATGCAGAATTAAGTGGAGATACAGAAGCTAGTACCAGAACAATAAACGACAAAATGAAAATGGAAGAAAGTGGCCAGGTGCGCTGGTTCACGTCTGTAATCCCAGCACTTTGGGAGGCCTAGGCATGTGCATCACCTGAGGTCAGGAGTTCGAAACCAGCCTGGCCAACATGGTGAAACGCCATCTCTACTGAAAATACAAAAATTAGCTGGGCGTGATGGCAGCTGCCTGTAATCCCAGCTACTCGGGAAGCTGAGACAGGAGAATCGCTTGAACCTGGGTGGCGGAGGTTGCAGTGAAGCCTTATGCTTCCTTCATTGGTTCAAGTCTCAGTGGCTTGCTGGACACACTCTCCTGGCACCTTTATTGCGCTTTTCTGCAATGCAACTTTGTTAGCAGCTTGTTGCAGGGACTGGCTTGCTCAGGACTCCGCTGAGCAAGGGGGAGAAGGAAGGAGGCAAGGAACCTGGGAGAATGCCCTCTGGGGCTGTGCATATGGTCAAGGGGCCCACAATAAATATTTTTCATATGATTTCAACAGGATCTGTAGATTTGATCAGCTTGGTTCCTGCCTCAAGAGAGAGCCTGTCTTGGTCAGAGGGATTGTAAAAGAAATTATTTCAGTTACCGAAATTTTATTGCAAAAGTATGAGGAAAAGCCTAAAAGTGAAAGGTTAGACAATTGTCTGTAGAATACATGGCCTTTCCAACAATAAGGAAGATGAACTGAGTCGAAGTTTAAAAAATTGCAAGTAGGTTTTTTACTTTTTGGCTTTAGGTGAGTCATATTACATGAGATACCACCCAGTTAATACTTTCCATACAGTTATTTTCAGAGGTTTTCAAGATGTACAAATAAATGTCAATTCATGGCCTAAATAAATGAACTTGTGGTGTAGATTTTTAAAAAATTGTTTATATGGTTAGTTTTCTCATAGAGAATGGTGCTCTAGCTATGGTAAGTCAAAAAATCCAGACATGACATTTTTAAAGTGTGAGACTAATGTTTTCCATACTGGTTAATTCTACTTCATGACACGTAATGAAAATATTTGCATTTAGTTTTTTGAAGTAGACTCTATGAAAAATGTCATGCATTTAATTGTTAAATTCATTCATTTATTTGCCAATGATTTTAATTATTGCCAATTTGTGGAACTATTAGAAGGAATAGAAGACAATGAATTTAATGGATTTGTGCTCTTTGCCAGTACTCTGTGGTTGAGTTGCAGAAGAGTTTTACAAGGATTTATCATACTGCTGACTCTTAAGATTTTCTTGAGAAATAAATACCTGACAAATAATCAAAGACAAAAGAAAAATCTTGGTGTGATTTGTGTTTTCTCAGCAATATCACATTGGGAAGGGAAAAACATTTTATAACCTAGCTGGTTGTTGAAACTTTCAATACAAATAATAATTATGTTTTTACACATGAAAAACATATGCAGTTGATTATAATTATAGTACAGTGTTATGTAAACTTGATGTGAAAAACCACAAGAACAATTTGATGAATGCTATATTGATAATGGTAAGTTTAGTGTTGTTTTTCAATTTATACAGTATTTCTTGAACTTAATTCCATTAATAGTTCATTGACACCCAGAGTTAATAAATTTACTTGTCTTGGATTGATGTAGTTTTGAAATTGATAAATGTTTTCATCAAAGTCAAATCAATTATAAAAAAGGACAAACCAGCTTTGTCAATGTAGATGTAAATGTATTAAAGGACAATGATTTTTTGGTACTGTATTTAGATATTGGAATATTTTAAGTGTCTTTGGAACAACTTGCTTTTGTGAATCTATTTTTTTAAATTATGAATTTTATAAAACCTAAACTGAGATTAAGTATTAATGATGAAAATGTAGTATATGAATTGACATATGCTGTAGGTATAAAATACAACCAGATTTCAAAGATTTTGAAGAAGGTAAAATGTCTCATTAATAATTTTTGTATTAGTTACATGTTGAAATGATAATATTGTGAGTATATTGGTTTAAATATAGGTATTAAGATTAATTTTGTATATTTCCCTTTGCTCCGTTTAATGTTACTACTATTAAAATTACATATGTGGCTTACATTATATGTCTGTTGGACAGTGCTGGCATAGACAGTGTCAAGAGTACCCTGAACTCCTTTCAGGAATTAGCTCATGGCAAATTTAGAGAGAAGTATAGGTCATATTTATGGAGAGAGTGAACTTTAATATTTTAGTTTGTATATTCTTTACTTGTATTTAATTGTGACATTTGGCAGTTGATTTTAGCTTCAGTTTAATTCTTTGTGTGTCTGTCTTAATTTAATAGACTTTGTTTTTTGAAGTATGTTAACAGAAAAATTAAGCATAAATTACAGAGTTCCCATGTCTACCTTCGTGTTACCCCCATTTTCCCCTATTATTAACATCTTACATTAGTGCAGTACATTTTTACATTTGATGAACTAATACTGATACATTATTATTGAGGTCTGTAGTTCACATCAGAATTCACTCTTTGCATTGTTCATTCTGTGAGTTCTGACAGATGCATAATGACATGTGTCCACAGTTACAGTGTCATATAGAATAGTTTAACTGCCCCCAAATTTCCTGTGCTCTATTCGTTCCTCTCTCCTTCACCCCTGTGCCCAGTAGTCATTGATTTTTTTTTTTAACTGTTTCCATAGTTTTGCCTTTTCCAGAATCTCATAGTCAATTGATCCTTGAACAACACAGAGGAGGGGCACTGAATCCTGTGCTGTTGAAAATTGATGTATAACTTCTGACACCCCCAAAACGTAACCACTAATACTCTACTGTTGACCAGAAGCTTAATGTAAATACTTGATTAATGCATATTTTGTATGTTATGTGTATTATGCACAGTATTCTTACAATAAAGTAAGATAGACAAAAGAAAATGTCACTAAGAAAATCTTAAGAAAGAGAAAATATATTTTGTACCTCTTAAGTACAAGTGGATCATCATAAAGGTCTTCATTCTTGTCACTTCACATTGAGTAGCCTGAGGGGGAAGAGTAAGAGGAGTGGCTGGTCTTGTTAACTCAGGGATTTCAGAGGTGGAGGAGGTGGAAGGGGAGGCAGTCATATTTGATGTAACTTTGAAACAATCCACCTATAAGTGAACCTGCACAGTTCAAAAATGTGTATTGTTCAAGGGTCAACCATAGTTGCAATCACACAGAGTGTAGCCCTTTCAGATTGTCTTCTTTCACTTAGAAATATGCATTAAAGATTCCCCTCTATGTCTTTTTGAGGCTTGATAGCTCACTTATTTTTATTATTGAATAATATTCCATTATATGGATGTACTACAGTTTCTTTATCCATTCACTTATTGAAAGACATTTTGGTTGCTTCTTAATTTCAGTAATTATTAACAAAGCTGCTATAATTATTTGTGGGCAGATTTTTGTGTGGTGTGGACATAAATTTCCCACTCACTTGAGTAAGTGCCAAATTGCATGATTGCTGGATCACGTGGTAAGAGTATGTTTAGTTTTGTTAGAAACTGTCAAAGTATCTTCCAAAGAGGCTGTACCATTTTGCATTCCATTCAGCAGTGAATGAGAGTTCCTGTTGCCCCATGTCCTTGCCAGCATTTGGTGTTGTCAGTGTTTTAGATTTTGGCCATTCTAATGGATATGTAGTGGTATCTCTTTGTTGTTTTAATTTGCAATTCCCTAATGACATATGATATTGAACATGTTTTTCCTATACTTACTTGTTATTTGTTCATCTTTTGGCCAAGGGTTTGTTTAGATATTTTTTTTTGCCTATTTAAAAGAATTGAGTTGTTCTCCTATTTTGAGTTTTAAGAGTTCTTTGTATCTTTTGTATACCAGCAAAGATTTTTATATCACTGTGTGGCTCATCTTTTCATGCTCTTTACACTGTCTTTCACAGAGCAGAAGTTTTTAATTTTAATAAAGTCAAACTTACCAATTTTTCTTTCATGGGTCTGTGCTTTTGGTGTTGTATCTAAAAAGTCATCACCAAGCACAAGCTTACCTAGATATTTTCCTATGTTATTTTCTAAGAATTTTATACATTTTTAAAAATTTTACATTTAGATCTATGATTCATTTTGAAAAGTTAATTTTTGTTAGAAGTATAAAGTCTGTGTCTAGATATGTATTTTGTATGTGAACATTCAGTAGTTCCAATACCACTTGTTGAAAAGACAATCCTTTTCCCATTGAATTGCTTTTCCTTCTTTGTCAATCAGCTTATTTATTTATTTATTTTGATGAAAATTTCTACAGAGTACTTTTTAATCAGGAGGTAACTTCAACAAGTTTGTTTCTTAGGGAGAAGGGTCATAGGTATAAGAATACAGGAATGAAAGTCTACGGAAATTAGATCTTCTGTAGTCCTGCAGACCTCTGTAGCAGTTAGTTTCTGCTCAAATATTGTGTTATTCTCTCTGAATGTTTAGTTACCATATGGGTGTATAATACCTGTTTGAGATTTTGGGTATATCTGAATGATTTCACTGACTTCCATTCTGAAAACAAGGTGGTTAGTTTTTTGGTTAATAATCCAAAACTAGTTGTTTATTATTTTATTCTTCTTTTATCTTTGTTGTGTGGACAGTAAACAGAGATTCTTACCTGCCACATTTTATGAGTTCCTGGGCAGTAAACACGAACTTGGCTGAAAGATAAGTTTGTTTGTTTGTTTATTAATTTATTTATTTTTGAGACGGAGTCTTGCTTTGTCACCCAGGCTGGAGTACAGTGGTGCAATCTCGGCTCACTGCAACCTCCCCCTCCTGGATTCAAGCGATTCTCCTGCCTCAGCTTCCCAAGTAGCTGGGATCACAGGCCTGTAGAGACGAGGTTTCACCATTTTTGGCCAGACTGGTCTTGAACTCCTGGCCTCAGGTGATCCACCCACCTCAGCATCCCAAAGTGCTGGGATTACAGGAGTGAGCCACCATGCCCGGCCCTGTTTATTTTAATATAAATCGTTCCTCGAGCAGCCTGGAGTTAAAAATTGAGACCAGGAATGGAAAAGCAACTGAATTGTTAAATTGCAAAGTTATCCCAGGAACATAATGTGGTTTTCACAGGAGCTGGCCAAATAAATAACTGCTAGGCTAAGTAAGTGTTACTTTGATTATTCAGTTAAAATTCCAGCTTAAGTAATGTGGTACATGAAAATAGCCATGGTCAGAAATATGGGTATTTTAGGAGGAAACTATTTGCTACTCGTAAAGGTCACTTGTGTTTCAGAAACAAAGTCTTCTGTTTATTCAAGGCCATAAAAATATAGCTGAACTTACCTCATGCTCTCTTACTTGTTAAGATTATGATTCTGAACTCTGGCTGATTGAACTTACCTTGTCTCAGAGTTGGCACTGGAGTTATTTTTCAGCAAGTTAATCTTTATCCTTCTAATGAGAAAAAGTTATTTTTTATTTATAATAAAAAATATAATATGTGCTGTTTCTCAGATAAGATTTTTCTGGATAGGTTTTGATAACACAACTATTTAGAGTTTTAAAAGAGAATGTCCTATAAGAGTTTATTTTGTTTTTAAGGATTCCTCTGGATTTGACTGCTCTCCCATGGCCCACACTGTAAATTTTTGTCAGTATTTTACTAAAGTTATATAAAACCTAGTACATCCTAGTTCCTATAGCAATGGAGAATAAAGGTGGTTTTTATTTTTCTAAAATTTTGCATGCATTCCTTTATGTCCTGGGAATTCCTGAGATTTGTAGTAAATAGAATCCTTATATTTTTTCATCAAATGTATCTCTGGTAAATAAAGCTTATAAAATTTTAATTTCACCCTGGAATATATCCAAAGTGGGATTCATTTCATGGTCTGAAGTGCTTGCAACTTTTTTACTTTGTAAAACCTTTATATTTTTAGACCTTGTTTCTCTTTAATTGTTTGGTTATACAGTTGGTTCTGTTATAATGCAATTTATGTTCTTAAAAATCACTGTACTATGCCAAATCAAACAATAAAAATCACAAGTCTTATGGGAAAAATGGGGTTAGGGACATGATACACAAAATCTTTCTAATTGACACACGAAATAAAAGATAGGCATCTAATAAAAATGATAGCACAGTTTTACCTGAGTTAAATGATTAAGAATGATAAATAGTACAATAAATATTTCAGTTTACTTTAAAAAAGACCTAAAGTTTACTTGTGGAAGTCTCCAGCAAGAAGAGCTGCAGGTTGTGATTCTTTTGCAGTGGTGGAAGGAGGGTAATCTGAGAACAGATGGAAGGTCATAACTCCTGATGTGGATGTGTGTGTCTCATAATACATGTGGTGAACCAAGGAAGGCGGTAGATATTTGAGGTGTGAGTGTTTTGTGCATTTCTCTGTGGCTCATGTGTATTTCTGTGTGGCTTAGCTGGATGCAGTTTTCTTCATTCACCTAGTGTTTCTGGGAGATGAAATTGTGCATCAGCAAAATCAGAATTTTTATTGTGCTCAGATTGTTCCTTAATATATCAATAGCATTGGAGCCAATTGTCATTTTACAAACAAGCATTCTAGCAGAACGAACTCTATACACTTTTGAAATATGATTATTTTATAGCTTTATAAAATAGTGTTTAGAGACAACTTGGCTTCAATTACTTACCCACTTGAACATGGCACCTATCCTGTAAGCAGCTATTCTCTGTGAAAAAGAAATTTTTGGAAGCAGTTTCTTACTTAAGGAATAGCTACCAAAATGCCCAGTCATTTGTATCTTGCCCCTTGTTTACTACTCTACTACTTTTTTTGTGAAATCTGTCACTAACTGCACTGCTTTCTTTCACATCATGCTTTCCCCATGCCCTTGGGTTAATCATATTCTCGTAGTTTCCTCAGACATCTAGCTTTGGCTTGTTTTTTCTAAATGACCAGTTTTCTTTTCTAAATGACCTGATCCCCAGAGACCAGAGTCAGCTTTCCTAACTGCTCTGCCTCCAGGGCATAAATGAACTGATGGTTTTAAGGTTGTCCCTTTGAAGTATTTCAAGTGCCATCACCATCTGACGCTGGTTTGAAGATAAACTCCTCTCCTGTATGCTAATTCAATAGCTGGTGCAGACAGAGGCTGCTGGCTCCTTGGTAGTCTCAGAGTCATCCTCAGCACAGTGCTCCAGGCAGACACCGCTGATCAATTGGAATTGGCACTCAAGTTGAAATTGTTTTCCTGTCTTTGTTTTAATCTGTATTTGTGTGGTCTACGCCCTGGCTTCTAGGGTGGCCTGAGTCAGGGCCCTGGGCTGGCTAACAAATAGATGGAAATGATTAGCCACACGCTTTAGGTCACCAAATCTGGCCAGGAAACTCTCTTTAAATATTCTAGCCAGTTCATGAGGGAGGGCCAGGCCAGGCCCTCTTGACATCACCACAGGTGGGGGACACTGTCCATCCACCACCACCCATCAGAAAAGTGAGCTTGTTCTCAGCTCAGTGTTGTGATCTGCTGCTGAGAGCCAGGCCAGGTGATTATGCACCTGGCACACAGACCATCCTTAGAACAGGAGCCTCCCGTCACCTCTTCCCTACAAGGTGCTACAATTGCTTCCTGAGCAGTGGCTGTAGTCCCAGGCCATAGGACACACATATACTTCCTGTCAGGGCCAGAAGCTCAGATGCTTCAGAGACATAGACAAAACCTGCAACCTGGGGCCAGTTTCCTCAGTATACCCACAGGATCGGTACTGGGCAGGAAAAAGAAACTCAACTTCTTCTTCCCCCTCTTTGGCTAGATTTTTTTCACAATAGTGTTAAAGAATAAAGCTAATAATAAGCAATCTTGTCCTAATCTTGATTTCAGTGTCAGTATTTATGTGTTTCACCACTAAGCATATTGGCTTTGATTTAAATTGGCTATTATTTGCATTTTAAAATGATTTTTTTTTTTCTTAGTGAACTAAGAGTTTTTATCAGGAATCTTGTGAAAATTGAAACCAATCACATGGAGTTAAGCTGGATGTTTCATTTGCTTTAATCTTCTCTTGTGATTCTGAAGCAGAAATCCATTTTAAATTCCACATATTTCACTTTAATCTCTATTTTATCTAATAAAGAAAGAAAGAGAAGAAAACATTTCACCTCCACTGCTTTCTACTGCCAGTTTGCATGCTTTGTTAATGTGTGATTAAAGTCATTATTATTAACTTTACATATTCATCTTCTACTTCAATAATAGAAGCTGTTGGACTTTGGAGTTCCTGATTTTGATTACTTGGACAATTGACTGTGAAATCTTCATTAATGATAGGAAGAATAAGTTCTAGTGTTCTGTAGCACTATAGGGGGACTATAATAAACAATAGTGTATTGTATGCTTTCAAATAGCTAGAAGGGCGCATTTTGAATATTCTAAACACAAATATCAGATACATATTTGAGGTGATGTATATGCTAATTACCCTGATTTGATCATTATAGATTAATGTATGTGTATGAAAATAGCACACTATACCCCATAAATACATACAATTATGTGTCAATTAAATTAAAAAACTAGATAAACATTTAATAAAGTGTACATATTAGCCCAAAATGCATGAAGAGCTAATTTTAAAAACCCACTTATTTATTTTTATTTTTTTTATACTTTGTATTCTAGGGTACATGTGCACCACGTGCAGGTTTGTTACATATGTATACATGTGCCATGTTGGTGTGCTGCACCCATTAACTCATCATTTACATTAGGTATATCTCCTAATGCTATCCCTTCCCCCTCCCCACACCCTACAATAGGCCCTGGTGTGTGATGTTCCCCTTCCTGTGTCCAAGTGATCTCATTATTCAATTCCCTGTTCTTGCAATAGTTTGCTGAGAATGATGGTTTCCAGCTGCATCCATGTCCCTACAAAGGACATGAACTCATCCTTTTTATGGCTACATAGTATTACATGGTGTATATGTGCCATATTTTTTTTCATCCAGTCTGTCATTGATGGACATTTGGGTTGGTTCCAAGTCTTTGCTATTGTGAATGGTGCCACAATAAACATACGTGTGCATGTGTCTTTATAGCAGCATGATTTATAATCCTTTGGGTATATACCCAGTAATGGGATGGCTGGGTCATATGGTACATC
>NW_012105620.1:2107560-2109614 GCF_000951045.1 Mandrillus leucophaeus
GAATCCTTTCCCCATTTCTTGTTTTTGTCAGGTTTTTCAAAGATCAGATGGTTGTAGATGTGTGGTATTATTTCTGAGGGCTCTGTTCTGTTCCATTAAAACCACCTATTTAATAATTTCTATGTACTATCCCAGAAAAATTATATACTTGGGTGCTGAAAAAATAAGTACCTGTTCTTGCAGAAACTTTCTATTATTTTTTGAGAAATCATGGCAAATAAAGGCAAGTGAATCCCCTAATGGGGAAAAAGTAGATTTTGGAAATTATGAAGTCCTTCAGTCACAAAATTTTGGAATGAAGTAACCGACATATTGTTGGAGAGTATTCAGAACAGTGGCAAATCTAGAAATCTGTAGGATGTTTTTAATGGTCATGTAAACCCAGGAGAGTCCAATAGACATAATGAATTTTGATTTGAGTGAAATGTTTCGACAATGACTATTGTAATGTTTTGTGGGCGATGAAGAAATGTGGATTGGGTGATAGTAAACTTCGAAGTATTGATGGATAGTTGACCACTTAGAGCTGGAGTGTTGAATTTTAATTGAAAAGCAGGCTCTGTCTGGGCTCTTCCTGTTCAATTATTTCTATCAAAGACTCATGAAAATTGAGCACATACCTTGAGCCCACTGTCTGTACAATTAGGGTGAAGGTAGGGGATACTGTTTTTTCTCTTCTTAAAAATTGTGGGCTGGGCGTGGTGGCTCACGCCTGTAATGCCAGCACTTTGGGAGGCTGAGATGGATAGATGACTTCAGATCAGGAGTTCGAGACCAGCTTGGCCAACATGGTGAAACCCTGTCTCTACCAAAAAAATACAAAAATTATCCAAGTGTGGTGTCACGTCTGTAGTCCTAGCTACTTGGGAGGCTGAGTCATGAGAATTGCTTGAACCTGTGATACAGAGGTTGCAGCAAGCAGAGATTGCACCACTGTACTCCAGCCTGGGTGATAGAGTAAGACTCTGTCTTAAAAAAATAAAAATAAAAAATATGGTAGAAACACACAACATAAAATTTACCATCTTAACTGTACACTTACCACATTAAGTGTACACTGCAGTAGGGTTAAGTATATTTACATTGTTATGAAGCATATCTCCATAACTTTTCTATCTTGTAAATCTGAAACTCTATATCCTTTAAACATCTTACCTCCCCACTACCCCCTGTCCCTGGTAATCACCATTCTACTTTCAAATTCCAGGAATTTGACTACTTTAGTTATTTATTTTTTTAGAGATAGGGTCTCACTGTGTTACCCAGGATGGAGTACAGTGGTGTGATCATAGTTCACTGCAGCCTTAAATTCCTGTGCTCAAGCCATCCTCCCAGCTCAGTCTCCCAAGTAGCTAGGACTACAAGTGTGCACCACCATCACTGGCTAACTTTTTGTCTGTTATTTTTTTGTAGAGATTAGGGTCTTGGTATGTTGCCGCGACTGGTCTCAATTTCTTGGTCTCAAGTCATCCTTGTGCCTCGGCCTCCAAGGATTTGGTGACTTTAGTTGCCTCATATAAGTGTAATCATACAGTATTTATCCTTTTTTATGACTGGCTTATTCCATTTAGCATAATGTTTTTAAGATTCTTCTGTGCTGTAGTGTGCAATAGGATTTCCTTCCTTTTTAAGGCTGAATAATAATCCTTCCAGTGTATACACCACCTGTTGTTCATTCATGTGTACAGGGAGCAGGAGTTCCCTGTTCCCACATGGAGAGGGAGGAATGAATGTCCATTCATTCCTCAGTGGAAATTTGAGTTGCTTCTTCCTCTTGGTTATTGTGAATATGGGTCTGCAAATGTCTCTGTGAGATCCCACTTTGAATTATTTTGGATTTATACCCAGAAGTGGAATTGCTGGATCATACTTGTGTACTGTTTTATTTTTTTATTTTTATTTTTATTTTTATTTTTTTTAATTATTATTATTGTTTTTCTTTTTCTTTTTTTTTAAATTTATTTATTATTATTATACTTTAAGTTGTAGGGTACATGTGCATAACGTGCAGGTTTGTTACATATGTATACTTGTGCCATGTTGGTGTGCTGCAC
>NW_012105620.1:2110274-2218283 GCF_000951045.1 Mandrillus leucophaeus
GCCAGTGATGATGAGCATTTTTTCATGTGTCTGTTGGCTTTGTGAATGTCTTCTTTTGAGAAATGTCTGTTCATATCCTTTGCCCACTTTTGGATGGGGTTGTTTGTTTTTTTCTTGTAAATTTGTTTGAGTTCTTTGTAGGTTCTGGATATTAGCCCTTTGTCAGATGAATTATTTTGGATTTATACCCAGAAGTGGAATTGCTGGATCATACTTGTGTACTGTTTTATTTTTCGTTTTGTTTTGTTTTGTTTTTGAGACAAAGTCTTGCTCTGTCGCCCAGGCTGGAGTGCAATGGCATGTTCTCAGCTCACTGCAACCTCCGCCTCCCGGGTTCAAGCGATTCTCCTTCCTCAACCTCCTGAGTAGCTGGAATTACAGGCATGTGCGACCACACCCAGCTAATTTTTGTATTTTTAGTAGGGACATGGTTTCACCATGTTGGTCAGGCTGGTCTTGAACTCCTGACCTCATGATCTGCCCACCTCGGCCTCCCAAAGTGCTGGGATTACAAGCGTGAGCCACCGCGCTTGGCTCTGTACTGTTTTAACAGCAGTTGCACTTATTTACAATCCCATCAACACAACACAAAGGTTCCAACTTCTCCATATTCTCACCAACTCTTACTTTCTTTTTTTTTTTTTTTTAAATAGTAGCCACCCTAATGTATTTGAGGGATAGATAATATTTTAAGATACTTAGCATTCAAAAAACTTTTAGTAACTAGAGTGATGGATTAAATGCATATATGATGAAATTCAGTGTAGATCAGTGTAATTTTTTAAGATTGCAATGGAGGATACTAGACTTAATATTGACCCATATGCAAATGTCTTACTTGATTTATATGGACATTTTGGTTAACAATATTATTTGGCAGCAAAAACAAAAACTCAGAATGCAATAAAAGAAGTAGAGAGTGGTCAGATTAGAGGAGAGAATAGTGCTATGGTGCTGTGCACTGGTCAGACCATATCAGGAGGGTCGTGTCAACATCTGCCTGTTAGACACAGACCTGGAAGTTGATAAACATGTGACGTACTACAGGGAGCCATAGCCAGAAAGGGTCTGGAAGCTGTGACCTGTCAGTCAGTGAGGGAACTGGGGCCCAACCTGAGGAAGAACAGAAGCAGATAGTTGCCTTCATATGATTTAAAGTGGTGTCATGTGGAAGATGGTGAAGGCTTAGCTTTCCTGTTCGATGACAGAACAACAACAACAACAACAACAAAACATTATGTGGAACTAGAGAGAAGTGTGTTTCTAATCAACATGAGGAAAATCTTTCTGGCAGGCAGAAGAGTACAACTGTGAAACCTGCTGATTCACAGTGTAGAGAGTTCCCTGTTCCCACATGGAGAGGGAGGTGTTCAAGGAAAGGCTGGATGATGGTGGGGGCATGGCTGTAAAGGATAGTCCTCTACTGGAGGGGAAATCTGGCAAGATGAATCTATACACGACCCATTCTGTGACACCTTCTTCTGTGCACAAGAAAGTAGGAGAAGATAGACAAAACATAGTTCCAGAGGCAAAACCCCTAACGTATAGTAGGTGGTCATTCTTGCCTGCCCAGGCTCAACCCTACCTAGACTCTGAATAAATCTCCTTCTTAGGAAGAATCTGAAACTGTGTCCTGACTGCCGAGAATCCACTCAGGGATGATGCTGAGCTACTCTCTGCTCCACACTGCCACCAAATGTCACATGGAGCCCAAGATCTGACCCACTGCGGACCTCTCTGATCCTTGTTCTTCAGAATTTCCTGCCTTACACTTGACTCTTTATAGCTTCACGTTTAATTCACACCCACACATGTGCCTTTCCTCTTACTGGTCCCTTTACTTGAACTGTCAGCTCTTTTCTCATCCGTACTCACTCATTATTTTTCCTGGGCTGGCTTAGGAGCCTCCCTGCTATTCTCTGAATACCCGAGGAAGGTCAGGCAGGTGAGGTTTTTCCCCCACCTCCCACTAGGTGGCTGTTCCCCCACCTCCCACTAGACTGTGAGCTCTTTCCAAGCAGGTCCTAGATGTTGATCTTTGATTTGTTGGTGCAAACGATATTTATCAAATGGAAGAAAATGGGGCAGAGTTCTTTTGTTTGTGTGTCCTAGTGCCTAGTACAGTGCTTAACATGTAGTTGCTTAATGATTTTTGGAGTAATAGAAGACTTAAATATTTCTTAAGTGTTTCTTTCAGTTGAGATCATAAAATAGTCACAGGGCTCTCAGAAACCTTAATGTGGTTGGGATGTGCCTGGTGAATCAGACTTTGAGACCAGCAGGTGTCTACTTCCCTCCTCTTTCCTGCCTCTCCCTGTCCTCTTCCTCCTCCATCTTCCCTTGCTTTCTTCTTTTCCCTCCTCCTTCTTTCACTTGCTGTTCTTCCTCCCTTCTTCTCCTAGTCCTCCTCTCTGCTTCTTCCCTCCATGTCCTCCTCTCCTCTTCTTCCTCCTTCTTCCTCTCTCCTTTACTTCCTCCTTTTTTTTTTCTTTTTACTTTTGTGAACTGTGCAGTCTCCTTACACAGTGCTCTCATGTAGACTTTGGCAGGCTTTAAAAATTCTGCAGTTCATACATGGGTTAATTGAGGCTGAGTATTTCACAAGATCTCAGATGCATAAATGCTAACAGAGATTCCAGACCTCTGTGTGTTGATGTGAATTTTTTTTTCGACATGGCAAAGGAGGATCAAAGACACCTTGTTCAATTTCTACACATTTGCCTTTTTATTTACTTGTCTTTCTAGTTTTTCTGTATCTGTGCCAGTCTCTTGATGCCAACCATCTGTTGATTCTTTAATATTATAGCAACACAGGCTCTGTTTGTATTCAGGGTAGTTTACATTTTTATGTTTGCCAAGACCTTTTGTTGTTTTTATGTACTAAATTAAATGTGAGAACAACAGGCAGGCTATGAGTGTCTTTATGAGCAGCTTGATTTATTTGTATCAGATTATATAAGCTGTTGTCAAGAGGTTACCTTTTGGTCTGTTTTAGCAACCATCTGTAGGTCTAATTTATGTTTAACATAAAAAAGTGAATTCAATGAAATTTTGAAAAGTTAGGTATGGTATTTTCTTTCTTTCTTCCTTTCTTTTTTTTTTTTTTTTTTGTTGGGACGGAGTCTCACTCTGTCACCCAGGCTGGAGTGCAGTGGCGCGATCTCGGCTCACTGCAAGCTCTGCCTTCTGGGTTCACACCATTCTGCTGCCTCAGCCTCCCGAGTAGCTGGGACTACTGGCACCCGCCACCATGCCGGGCTAATTTTCTTTTGTATTTTTAGTAGAGACGGGGTTTCACCGTGTTAGTCAGGATGGCCTCGATCTCCTGACCTCGTGATCAGCCCGCCTCGGCCTCTCAAAGTGCTGGGATTACGGGTGTGAGCCACCATGCCCGTCCTAGGTATGGTATTTTCTACAAGTGAAAACCACTTGCATGAATGTAACTACATTGAACAATGGAGGCTCTCCAAACACTGCTGAAAAAGTATGCATAATATTCTACCTGAGAAGTTTTGTTTTCTTTTTATATAAAGAAGATTAATGTTCATGGACTTGAATAAATTCCATTTAATGATTTGGCCTATAATTTCCTTACCTTATGATAAATGATTACTCAGAAGTACTTTGAAGAATTTTTTGTGCAGCTTAGATGATTAATGTTTTGATGTGTATATTTGCTACGTTTTAACTTCTGATTTAACAATCATGTTTTTTTAAAAAAAATCTGTCAGGCCATAGAGATCGATGGAAACATATATATATATATTCTTTTGTCTGCATTTAAGGTAGTAATTTTGTGTTTTATAAATCTGAGACATTTCAAATCCTAAAGGAGAGCCATGTTGATATATTGCCCAGGACTTGCAAGTTGTTTCCAATTTGCATATTAATAAGTAGATTGCAGGTGACATGGAAAAGAATATAGTGTTTATAAGTATGGAAGAGACTGTAAATGCCTTATTTTTATCTATGGGCTTCATTTATAGGTCAAAGAGAGTGTAGAATTAGTTCTCCAGAAATGAAATCTGTTTTCTTAGGAGTCGTCCTGAACAGCAGTGTCAGGACATTTAATCATCTAATACTCCTTTGTGTTACCTACTATCCATGCCACCTTTTACAGACAGAACACATAAGCTTTGGTCCCAAATAAATTAACAGATTTTTCTTTAACTCTTGGCATTGCACTTTTCCTTGTTACCATTGCAAGAGAACTTGTCATCATTCTACTAAGTTTATATCTACTGAGTTATATCCTGTCATCATTCTACTAAGTTATATCCTCCCTGGAGGAAAAGGACTTTAAAGTCTTATCTAATCACTCCTTCTAACCTCTAGGTTCATAGGTCCTTAATCTATAAATCTGAAATCCAAAAGGCTCTGAAAACCACATTTAGAAAAAAATAACTCGTTTAGAAGCAAATCCTGACTTGTAATTATGTGAAGTTGTTTGAAGCTTTTTGTTTTTATCCTACCTGGCTAGCATTACTATTTATACATTTCATTGCAGGAATGTGAATGTGCTTGATTATTGAATGGTGTCCCAAACCCTGCGGAAAATGTTATATAAACACAGTATATATACCATGTTTTCTTTTACAATAAATTTTTTTAAAATCAGCTATCCAAAACCTCTGATTAAGGAATTCTGATGCTATGTAGGAACATTTCCACTTCTTGTTTAGGTAAAAATCCCAAGAGCTATAGATATTTCCATAGGAGAGAACCATTAGAGGAAAGTATAATAGGGTTACAATGTGAGAATAAAGCAGTAGATGTTAGAGTCAGTAAGAAACTGTTAATGAAAGTAAAATATTATGCATATTCATGATACAGAACAGGATAATACCCATATTTAAAATCTGTCTTGAAGGAGTTCATTGGCAGCAGCCCAATGTTGTTCCCATTTCACTCAGTGAACGCATTTGGAAGGTGAAGTTGGGTCCAGTTTGCTTGTCATTAGAGTTTAATATTAGGGTTTTTGTACGTGCTCAGGCCAAGTTTTTCTCACTTTTGTGCTAACAGCTGCCAATGAAGTGAGATATCTCTGGACAAAGAAGGTGTTTTTGTCACTTTGTAATTTTAGATGGCTTATTTTAAAGGGTAGTTTGTTGCAAAATTAAAAACACTCCCTTGGGGAAAGCCCCGGATTTGTAAACGTACTTTAAAAAACTCTAACTAAAGTTACATAATACCTTTTGAGCATCGGTTTTCCCAACTTCTTCTCTTTATTGTGTTCTACATCTGTATATTTAATGGTTTATTATGTCTTTATGAGGTGAAAAAAGCAATAGAAAAAATATTTATGGCCAATAGTTTCCTTATGTGTTAAATTATTGATACAAGTTTGATATCTCTATATACACTGGTGAAAGTGTACTCAGACCATTCAGTAATAAATGAAAAATATATATAAATTAAGCCTTAAGATTTGGAGAAAACCGACGAAATGGGAAATGTAGAAACATATGTTTTGGTTTTTTAAATTTTATTTTATAAGAGGAACAGATTTTCTCTATTTGTAACACAAGAGTTAGTATTAAAATTTATGAAGATTATTTAATATTCCCTATACAACTTTTTTTTTTTTTTTTTTTTAATCTCACAGTTGTGTGGGTGAGAAGTCCAGATAGGTTCTCTGCTTAAGGGTCTTACAAGGTCAGGTCAAGGTAGTGGCAGGGTTAGGTTCTTACTAGGAGGCTTTGAGGATCAATATGCTTCTAAGCTCATTCAGGTTGCTGGCTGAATTGTAGGACTTAGGTTCTTATTGTATTGCTGGCCTTTGGCTAGAGACTGTTTTCAGTCCCTAGGTCTGCAAATGGCCCCTCTCAGGCCACCCCGTGAGCCCCTCAATCTCAGCAATATGTCAAATCCTTCTCACGCTTTAATATCTTTAACTTCTATACTTACCAGCCAGAGAAAATTCTCTGCTTTTAGAGAGCTCATGTGATTAGGTTGGGCTCCCTAAAGATAATCCCTATATAACATGATCGTAGGAGTAATACCTCATCATACTCTCAGGTTCCTTTCATACTCAAATGGGAAGGCATTATACAAAGGTGTGAGTTATGGGGAGTCAGTCTTAGAATTCTGCTTACCAATTGGCAAACTAGTGACCAAGGTAGTGAGTGTGTTAAGGTAGTATAACACGGTGGGCTCTGGAATCAGATTGTCTTGGTTCAGTCCCTACCTCCAGTATCAGCTGTGAAACCTTTGGGAAGTTACTCATTCTGTTTCTGCTTCAGTTCCCTCATCTGTTAAACGTGGTGGTTAGTATGTAGCACTTACCTCATAGAGTTGTTTTGAGGAGTAATTTTATAATACATATAAAGGTGTTTAACAAAGTGCCTGGCACATAATAAACACTCAATAACTATTAGCAGTTATACTATTATTATTTGTTTTTTCAAGCAGATTTCTTTTCTTTCATGCTTCGCTTTTCATAGAATAAATGAGTATAAAATGCAAAGCACATGTTTGTAAAAGTAACATGATGTTGACCCACATAGGAATCTTTCATCCTTGTGGAATCTAACTTATGTGAGAATCTCTCAGATGAAAGTGTGAAGCACTGTTCCCCTGCTCCAGGCAGTGGATGTGCGTTCTTAGATGGCCAGGGCCAGGTGTGTGTGCAATGAAGTGTGCAGTGAAGTGGGAGGAGGTACAGTGATCTTAGCTGAGACAGACAAGTCAGCATGCGAAGTTCCTCTTTTGTCATGCAAAGGAGTTTGGAGTTCTGGCAAACAGCATTAGTATGAGGAGAAGGATGAACTGCAAAGAGTACTCGACAATAGTGTGAAAGATGCATTTGAAGATAGATTTTGAGTTGATATAGAAAAAGAGTCAATTATAAAAATGCTATTGATATTCAAATAGTGGGTCATTGATTGTCATAACATGCCCCAAATCTAAAAGTTTTTCTTAACATCTTAACAAGAAAAGTTGAGGAAGCTCTGATGGGGGTGGGGGCTGAGTCAGGCTGGAGAAGTCCTGGTGGATACTCTTGGTCAGGAAGAGGCAGAGAATTAGAAGCAAGTCCAGGTTTGAGTGAGATTCAATTTCTAGAATAGATGAGAATCCAGGAGATCAGTGTATGAGGACAGTGTAAGTGATGACCAGGAACCATAATTCACCATTCAGGTTACCCGTCTCAGAGGAGTGGAACTGTGGATATGTTGAGGACCAGGGAGTGCTAGCTGGCAAGGATCTGGGCTAGCAGTCATCTGACCTCGAGCAAATCCAACCGTGCATGACTATGACCCTGTCACCAAAATGTTGGGGTTGAAGAAAGCATTTGATGAGTAGAGTGACTCCACGGTGTGTAGAGCAGCTGGTGGTAACCCAGTCACTTAAAAGCTTGGTTGGGAATGAGATATCAGATTGTCCTACAGGAGAACAAATCACAAATGCAGTTTTAGGATTTTGTGATGCTAGAGTTGGAGCAGGATTGATACCAAGGCTGACTCAGCAATGGCAAGGACTGAATAATCTCAGTGTCTGTCTGTGTTCTTCTTAAACAGGCCTTGTGTTTTTCTCAGAGTGAGGAGATTTGAGAGTGATTATTAAATGCCCTGAGTGGTGGAGTCCTTGGACCCAGACAGACCATTAAGCCCCATATCTCTGGAAAAGACAACATTCCTGAAGAATTCCTCCCCACTTGGAGTTTCCCAGATTCCTTTCTTGAAAGGTTCCCGTGCAGCTCTCATTTTCAGTTCCTTTGGTCCAGGCACTTAATGCTGTAAGAAAATCGCGTCAAGGGAAGAAGCCCCAGTTTTCTTTGTAGAAAACATCTGCTGCTGCAATATTTGTGTTCTAGATTTGGATGGCATTCCTTGCCAGATCTTTTGTTGCCAGAGCAGTCATTGATGTGAGACACAGCTGGGTCTGTAGCAGGGAGATATTGCTATGTCAGTGATCCTACCTTCTGGCAGCATGAGCCTTTTGGCAAAATTCTCAAAAATGACCTATAGCAAGAGAGAAGTGTGTACAACATGGGTGTACGGGCTCTTCTGAGTTGGTCCTTCTGTTCCCATTTGATTGTTAGGACATAAGAGCTTTAGTCAGGGTCTGAGTGAGGAAACAAAATCTTTTAGGAACAAGTAGAGATCAATTTCTTATTTTTATGAATAAAATTTTTACTTTTAGAGAATATTTTTTCTGAACGCTCCTTAACTTAAAGGATTTTCTGTAAATCACCCTTTCTGATACTGATCCACTGTAGGATGACACTGCTAGGAGATGGAGAGTTGGGAATCCTCCGCCAGCCTATCTGATGGCTGGAAGTGTGGAAAGAGGATTTGGAAAGGATTTTCTGTGTTCCTCTTTGATTGCATGTAACATCAATATTTCTTAATTTTGTGTTTTTATTCTTTTCTTTAGTTATGTTAAGTTTGCCTGTCCTGATTTCACCTGCCTTGGATTAAAATTGTCTGGAATATCAGTCTGTCTGATTTTTAATCTTTGATACTGTGCTTTTTAGGTATCAGATATTAACTTTACGTTCAAGGCCTGTAAATCAGTACTTCCTATCCTTACCCTTCTCTCCTTATCTCCTAAGATGTAAATTAAAAAATTAATACATTTATTGTCATAATGTATTTAGTCCTTTCACCTTTCACAGAACTTTCCCTCCACACACAATTCATCCTGCACATTAGGGTTGTTGGTCACCCATCATCTATTCCCCTTCATCTTTCGCAGTTGAGTCGAGATATTGGCAGAGTTTCCACCCTTCCTCCATGCAGCAGTGTATTATTACTGAGAAGCTAACGCCCTACAGGGGTGGCCCCAGATTAGCCTTAGCCGTTGAAATTTCTGTTAGCTGGAGGACAGAATATCCTAATTCATGTAGTCACCATTTATTTCCCGTTATTGCTTTGATTTTGCTGCTCCAGCCACAAAATTTGAGTCCTGTCATCCTGACTAACTGCATCTTCCTAGCCAGATTTACTTCTATCGTTCATTATGTCTCCTCCACACTAAATGATTAAGTTACTTTACCATTCTTTCATTGTTATAATTTTCTCTACAGTGGATTCACCTGTTTGCAAAACTTAGATTCTGAAGCCAATTTATAAGGCAATAATTTCTTACAGTTACTCCTGATTATTCTTCCTTATCTGATCACTAGATGGAGTTGGTTTGTTTTTGGCCATGAAAGGGAAAGGTCTTCATTATTTCAATTTATTTTCTTTCTTTGCTTTTTCTCATTTTTTAATGCTTTGGTTGAATTGGTATAGTTTAATTTCTGTAAGTTAAATATTTGTATGATAAAACTTTGTTAATCTTGAAATGACCCTCCGCCTCTCCTGTTTGCAAATTTGTATCCCATTTTCAGCACGTGGAACTAAGTTCACCTTGTATGTTGAAGGTTCCCAACACTGCCCCAACATTTGATTTTCTAGAAGGACTCACAGGACTCAGCCCATTGTTGTACTTGTGACTAAGGTTTCTTCTAGTACATAGTAGGTGTGTACAGCCCTATCATAAGGGAAAAGGCACAGGCAGAGTCTGGAGGAACCTGTGTGCAGTTTTCCTTATGCTCTCTCCCTCCCGTGAAGGATCACACAAAGCAAATATATATATACATATATATATATGTGTGTGTGTGTGTGTGTGTGTGTATATAATTATTTATTTATTTTTTTAGACAGAGTCTTGCTCTGTCAGCCAGGCTGGAGTGTAATGGCCTAATCTCGGCTCACTGCAGTCTCCACTTCCTGGGTTCAAGCAATTCTCATGCCTCAGCCTCCCAAGTAGCCAGTTTATAGGTGTGTTCTACTTATAAACAGCTAATTTTTGTAATTTTAGTAGAGACAGGGTTTTGCCATGTTGTGCAGGCTGGTCTCTAACTCCTGGGCTCAAGCGATTCACCCTCCTTGGCCTTCCAAAGTGCAGAGATTACAGGTGTGAGCTACCGCATTTGGCCAGAGCGTACTCTTTGCCCAAAAATAAAAACGCAGCCACACGTGTGTGATGTTTCTGTACAACGTTCAATGCCCAAGATTTTTATTAGAAACTCATAGGCACCTTCTCCCTAGGATATACCAAAATTCCAGACTTCCAGAAGGAAGACAGGTGTTCAACATAACTCATATTGTTTACACACGTCGTCTAGGCACAGTAAAACACCCTGATATGTTAAGTATTGACAGGGAACACGCTAAGGGCCAAGTTCCCCCATGCCCACCAAAGGCCAAACTTGCAGGCAGGACTTTTTGGCAGTCTCAGGTCTGCTAGGTTTGTTCTAGAGGCATACCTCTCTATTGGAAGCTTTTCATAATGCACCTCTTCTCTGCTGTAACTCTTACTTTTCATCTTGGTCCATCCTCAGGACCTGGCTCTGTATGTTACTTTACACCCATCTGTACCAATTCATTTTGGAAATGAATGCAGTTCATATGTATGTCCCTTATGGTAATCAGTACATTGCTTTGTGAGCTTTGTAAACATTGTGTTTTCTACTTCCTCATACTGAAGGCATAAATTGAGTAAAGGAACTGTGTTCAAAAATGTCATCTGTGGCCTTTCATAGCACATTTGAAAATAACAAATAAAGAAATGTATAGTAAATGTTGTTCAGTAAATGTTTACTGACAAAGGATGTTACTTTTTAGAATTTTTCAGCACAGAACTATGATTGCTGGATGATTATGAGAATTACCTTAGTAACTGGGAAGTATTTGGTTGCCTTAAGTTCATTCTTATGCTAAGATCATTGATTGGTTTCTCTGTCAAGTTATGTACATTTTGAGAATACTGTTAGATTTAAATGGTTTGGGTGGATTCAATTTTAATAGCTTTAGAAAACTATGCAGTTAGGAGAGGAATTTGGGTTAGAAGATCAAGATCAAAGGAAAAGTCGATTAAAAAAACTTTTTTCTCACTGTGGACTACATGATGTTCTTTTCTTATTTAGAGTTTCTGTAACCTTTGCACAGAAGTTTTCAGATACAAAGCATCTTCTCCTTTTTTTTCTTTTCCTTTATTCTTTTTTCTTTTTTTTTGAGACGGAGTCTTGCTCTGTTGCCTAGGCTGGAGTGCAGTGGCACGATCTTGGCTCGCTGCTACTTTCGCCTCCCGGGTTCAAGTGATTCTCCTACTTCAGCCTCCTAAGTAGCTGGGACTACAGGCATGTTCCACCATGCCTGGCCGATTTTTATATTTTTAATAGAGACGGGGTTTCACCATGTTGGCCAAGCTGGTCTCAAACTTCTGACCTCAAGTGATCTGCCCGCGTTGGCCTCCCAAAGTGCTGGGATTAGAGGTGTGAGCCACCACGCCCAGCCCAAAGCATCTTTTTATAAAAACACCATCAAGACTGTGATCTCTGGATCTTGGATATTGCCATTGCTTTATATGTGACCACCAACTCTTTAAAATAATTTCATGTTTTATGATTAGAATTTTGCTACCAAAATAGCTTATTATTATTTAATACATTTTGTAAACTCTTTTAATATGCTATAGGGAAAATTCTCCAAAAGATGACTACAGTCTGGTCATGATAGCTCATGCCTGTAATCCCAGCACTTTGGGAGGCTGAGGCTGGCAAATCACTTGAGGTCAGGAGTTCAAGACTATTCTAGCCAAAATGGCGAAACCCCATCTTTGCTAAAAATACAAAAATTAGCCAGGTGAAGTGGTCACATCTGTAAACCCAGCTACTCAGGAGGCTGAGGCTGGAGAATTGCTTGAATCCAGGAGGCAGATATTGCACTGAGCCGAGGTTATACGTCTGCACTCCAGCCTGGGCCACAGAGCGAGATTCCGTGTGAACAACAACAACAAAAAGATAACTGATGACTATAAGGCTAGAAGTTAATGCAGGTCTGAAATCTATATTAAAAATTGGGCAACACTAAGGCTTCATAAAACTTTAACAGGATTTAAAGTCTTATGAGTCATTGCTGAGGGATCTGACGGATGCTGCCAAACTGTCAGAAGACATGGTGGCCTTATTATGGTTTTCTAATACCTTGGTGAAATAACACTTTTTGCTTATGGAAGTCATTTGCTTTACAATATTGACAAAATAAAAAGTAAACAAATAAGCCACTAAGTAGCTAAGAGAAATGCTGTAACATTCGTGCATAAAACCCTGCATGTTTTACAGAAAACCCCTAAAACAATGGGTACAATAAGCTAATGTCAGTTAAACTCAACTTTATTCTTTTTTTTTTTTTTTTTTCCCAAGAAGGGAGAAAGTGGTCACTGTTGTATTCTTCATGTGATAAAAAAGCTTCTGTCCAAAAATGCCATTGAAATCTGAGGAGCTGAACAAGTTCATAAAACTATAGAAAAGGACAGTTTCTATGCTGTTAAGGCACTTTCATAAATTTGCTGTGGAAAAGATGATGTGGTTTTCACTATGTCTTTCATTTTATGTCACGTATTTAGTTTTTTTAAAAAATTAGCCCAATTTAAAAAGTACTTTGAAAGGCAAAGACATGGAGTGCTTTAAAATATTTTACATTAAATCTCTCATAAAATATTTTTGAACATTTAAAGGAAATAAAGGCAATGAGAGTTAAAGAAAAGACACATTGCGTGAGCTTTTAGTTAATAAAATATTTATTGAGACTGTATCAAATGACAGGCTTCCTTCTCTGAGTGGTCAGCTGTCCAGGTATAGGATTTGCTTAGCTACAGAAACTTGACCAAGTTCTTCGGTTACACTTGTCTTTGTGTCTTTGACAGTATCATGAGACCTTCCTTAATATGGATTGTTCATAAAGGCAATCTCAGCTAAATGTCAATTTGTGGCAACCAAAAATTGCTTTTGTGATTTTTAAGCTGCTTCAATAGAAAGAATGCCCAGGTCAGAGGTCATAATTGTCCTTTCCAGGCTGGATTCTGTCCCGTGTTAGGAGGGTTTTGACAAGTTTGTGTGCACCCATGAGGATAGCCAGGACAGTGACGGAACTGAAAACCATGTCCGATAAGGAAGGAGTTATTTGTTTTGTGGAAGAGAAACATGGAGAAGGAGGGATTCTCACCTTCAGAAATTTGAAGGGCTATACATAGAAGAGAAATTATAACTCATTGAGAGGGCAGAGCTGCAGTTACTGGCTGTGGGTCACAGAGCAAGGTGTTTCAGTTTGGCATAAGTAACTGTGTCAGTACAGCTAAAATGACATCTGCGTTTGCTACTACCTTATAATAGTCAATTAGAGGCTATTTGGATATGTATTTGGATTTGAAGAGTAGTGTTAAGATATCCTTCATGGGAGGCCGAGACGGGCGGATCACGACGTCAGGAGATCGAGACCATCCTGGCTAACACGGTGAAACCCCGTCTCTACGAAAAAAAAAACATACAAAAAACTAGCCGGGCGAGGTGGTGGGCGCCTGTAGTCCCAACCTCTTGTGAGGCTGAGGCAGGAGAATGGCATAAACCTGGGAGGCGGAGCTTGCAGTGAGCTGAGATCCAGCCACTCTGGGAGACAGCGAGACTCTGTCTCAATTAAAAAAAAAAAAAAAAAAAAAAAAAAAGATATCCTTCATGTTTGTTCCTTGAAAAAGTTGATATGACTGGGTGCGGTCACTCATGCCTGTAATCCCAGCACTTTGGGAGGTCAAGGCAGGAGGATTGCTTAAGCCCAAGAATTCGACACCAGCCTCGGCAATATAGGGAGACCCTGTCTGTATAAAAAATAAAATAAAATATTAGCCGGGCAAGGTGACATGCACCTGTAGTCCCAGTCGCAGCTATGCTATGTGGGAGGTTAACATGGGAGAACCATTTTTTGAGCCCGGGAGGTTGAGGCTGCAGTGAGTCATGATGGCGCCGTGCACTGCCCTCTAGCCTGGGCAACAGAGATGCTGTTTGTAAAAAAAAAAAAAAAAAGTTGACATGTTATATATGTCCCAGCTGTGTCATTGAAAGCAGAATGTTTATATTTAAGGTGTCTATAGCCACTGTGGGCCCAGTTTCCTCATTTTACTAATACCTTATGTTTGCAACAATAGACATTGATATAAAGAACTGTCAAGTATCTTATTTCATTTGATGCTCTCACAGGTTCTGTGAATGCGCAGGGCACAGACTGTTATCCCTATTTTAGAGGTCAAGTGATCATAGCTTAGTTCAGTCAGAGGAAACCACTCACCCAAAGTGATGTAGTCAGAGCCTTGCATGACATCTAGGTTTTTGATTCCTAGTTCAGCATCTTTACCACTCCAGAATGGTTTTCTTCCACTTGAAATCTAAATATTTGTCACAAAAAGTGACTTTATTTTTCTCATCAGTCCTTTTATATTAACTTCGTATGTGTTATATGATGGATGTTAAAGAAACAGGGATCTGTAAAAGTCTGTATTTCCTTTCCATCTGCTTTCGCATATGAAGGCAGGGGAATCCATGGGTTAGGATTATCAGATAGCAATGAGCAGGTGGGAGGCAGAGGGAGGGAAGGTAGAAGGGAGTTATCAGTAGATAAGCTACAGTGATGTGTGTGTGCGTGTGTGTGTGTGTGTGCACGTGTGTTCATGAGCACACAAGCAAGTAGTAATTTCAGAGAGAATCCTTTGAACAATTGGCGGGGGAGATCCCATGCCCTTTTCTTGGAAACTATAAATCACTACCGTTTCCTAGCTATGATCGCTGCTGATTTCTGAAATTGTGTCTCCCTTCGGTTTAAATCTGACAACAATGTGCTGTCAGAATTGATTACTTGAGCACATTTGCTTTTTTGTGCTCCTAAAGATATCCTGAAGTCTGGATAATTAAACACTGAAGGCAAGGCATATGGCCTTACTTAGTTAAAAACAATTGGAGAAAGAATGTCTGTAATTTAAATACAAAAATGTGATGGCATTTTAAACTCTAAAGACATCCATACTCTAAATTTTAGTGCTTAAAACTACTTTCTTTGAAGAGCCTTGTTGAAAGACAGAAAGGTAAATATGTTTTATTTAATAAATAAATAAATACTGTAGCATAGCGTATTGTAATTTCTCATTAAGGATATTATTGCTGTCTTTTTTGGAACTGACTGTATTTGCTGCCATTAAATTTTACCATACGTTAAATCAAATTTTATCTATCAGTTACATTTTGCCACTTCTAGGGGCAAATCTGGCTGACTGGCTTTGCTCTTGGAGCCTTGATGGAATGTACATAGTTAGTGAAAAATTCCTCAGGCATTTAAATTATTGAAGGAAATAATAGAGTAAGCAACACTGTAGACTCTTCTTTGAAAATTAACCATCCAAATAATAATTGAGCTTCTCTGTCTATAGTTGACCCAGTTTAACAAATAAAATATTTAAGTTTAGGGAAAGAAGATTTGTATCTCTCTCCCTACTCTCTGTTTCCACTTTCTTCTTTCATTTAAACATTAGGGTTTTCTCTAATCGAGCTGAGATTTTTTGTGGTTTCCTCTGTCTTTTTCCGGGTGGGAAGACAAAATCAAGTATGACATATTCAGTGTTGTGAACTTTTAGTCTGAAAAAGGGTACAGATACACGGTAGCAATGACCAGCACATTCTTTCTCTCAGATACTTGAAAAGTGATGGCAGTAGCATTTAACAGAGGCTAAACCCTGCCAAGTTCCCATAAGGGAATAATTTCATTAAATGTGAAGTGGCAAAGTCATAGAGATGTGAACAATTACATTGAAGCATGAAAGTTTTCATTTTCACATGAGAGTATCTTTCTCTTTCCTACTTTATTTTATTTTGAGAGATGGAGTCTTGCTCTGTCTTCCAGGCTGGAGTGCAGTGGCGCGATCTCAGCTCACAGCAACTTCTGCCCCCCGGGTTCGAGTGATTTTCCTGCCTCAGCTTCCCAAGTAGCTGGGACTATAGGCGTGTGCCAGCATACCAGCTACTTCTTGTATTTTTTAGTAGAGATGGGGTTTCACTATATATTGGCCAGGCTGGTCTCAAACTCCTGACCTCAGGTGATCTGCCCGCCTCAGCCTCCCGAAGTGCTGGGATTACAGGTGTGATATCTGATGTGTTTCCTACTTTAGCTAATCTTTTTGTGTAACTATTGTGGGAAGCCTGTGCCAATCAAACAGGTTTTGGAACTGAGATGGTTTTTACTACACGGTGAGACTGTGGAGTTCATCATCGGCCCCAGGTATGCAGAAAATGATCGTAAGTCGGATAGTAACCAAACACACTTCATTTCCAAGAAAATTCAGGTAAAAGAAGATGATATTTGGAAGACTAAGTTTTGACAGTAACATAATATACTTTGGCAGCAAAAGTTGGTGGGATGCTGGAACATGGTACTAGGAGGAATTTTCTATCTTTTTTATTCCTTAGATTTAAAAAATGTTCAATTTATTACCTCAGGGTTCAGTATCAAATTAAAATAGATAAATGGAGACTTTAATAATAGCCAGTTGTCTGGAGTTGTTTTGGTTTGGTGTCTCTGGGAAGAGGAAAGATGGATTAGATTACTTTTGGATGTCTCTTTCAGATGATATGTCAGCAAGGCGAACGCTGTGGTTAGGGTAGTGAGATAAAAGGTGTGTGCACAGGTAATCTACCAGCTTTGGTGGAGTGTTGAAGATTAGACTGGTGGAATGAGGAAATGGCCAGCCACTTGAAAGCTGGAGAAAACAGGTGGGCCCCAGAGAGCAAAGACTCCCTAAGAACTTAGAAGTTGTTTGGGTAAGCATATTTGGAATAAAATGGGCAGTGATTCTGTTAATGAACAAAGAAAGTCATTTCAAATATGAATATGTAGGTAATGTAGTCTATTGCTGGTTGTGATAGTGTTGTTCTGAGAATAAAGGTAAATCAGCACATAAATTTGTGTGTATTAAAAGTGATACATTTCAGAATAATTTTAGTATAAAATCAAATTATATATTTCCTTTAAGATGGAATATTGCATGAGAAAGTGATAGCCAGGAAGTACATATGTCTAATGGACTGAAAAGGAAAATAAGTTGCTAATACTGAATAATTGAACGTAGTTGGGGCCAAAGGGCCTGGGAAAAAGCTGAAATACACAAAGAAAAAACAATGCCCCTGGTAAAAACTCAAATGTTCTTACTATAATAAGTCGCAGAGAAATATTTCTTCTGTTTTGTATCTTTGAAGAAAGAATTCCAAATGTTAAACACATCTGGTGTATATTGTGCTTACTACTGAGTGACAAATGTGTGATTAAGAAGGGCCGTAAACTAATTTCTGTAAGTAGTGCTGTCCTCTCAAACTGAGATATGCCCTGGGCAAACTCATTTGTGTTTCACTACATAAAGTTAGTTGGGTTGTGTGGATTTCAGTATCAGTTATAGATTTTCAATTTCAATTCTTCTGAGAAAATTTTTCTTTCAAGTATCAGGTGGCATTGCCTTAATTTAGCTTTTTGTCAATATAAACAGTTTTGGTGCTATTGCTGTGAGGGTACCTGAAAGGAAGGACTTTATATCCAAAATATTTAAAATTATTTGTTTACTCTGCCAAAAAAATGTGAACTGACATGCCCATTGAGGCAGAGTTGTAGAGTGTACATTCTCTTTACCATATCAGTGTTCTGGACATTTTTGGAATTTCCCAGTGGGCAGTGAGTATTCTGAGCTAAAGGGTAAGTAGGGAGGCAGGACAATTATGAGGCACCTCCCAAAGCAGATCTTTTTAGTGAGAGTTTGTTATTTAGTAAGAAGTATTACAAATTCCCATACCTTCACATATAAGCATCTTAAGTATATAAATATGAGGTATTTATAGTCCTAAATTGCTCTTTTAGAAATTATAATATGAAAAATTACATTCTTGCTTCCCAGTGATGGTCTGGCATTAATTATTGAGGATCCTCGGGCACTTAAGAAAACAGGAGTTGTCTGAGAAACATGGCAGTATGTCAGATAATAGGAACAGGCAAACTGTATTCTTTCCTGGGTATTTATATGTTAGAATCTTGAAATATCAGTTTTTGCAGTGCATGTAACAGATGTATTTAAAATGTTTTTTGGGTAAAAATAACTGTACCTACCCAAAGTAACTGTCTAGATGACTTCCTGGTCTGTTGGTCCCCACATGATCTGGTGTCTGCCAGTCTGTTAGATCTCAACGCCCACCACTTTCTCAGTTGCTCCTTCTGTTCCAGCCTCATAACATTTTTACTGTTCTTTGAAAGCACCTAATTCATTTCCAAACCCAAGGCCTTTCTCCTTGCCTTTCACTTGCTGTACCCTCTGCTTGGGAGCAGTCTTCCCCTAGCCCTCTACTGGTCTGTTCCCTCCCTTTAGAACTGTTAAGGTCCTCTCATCAAAGGGCTTTCCCTGATCGCCTCATCGAAAAGAACCCTTCTCTTAGTACTCTATTTTCTCCTGCTCTGTTTTAGTTGTCATCGTAGTGCTCATCTTTACATGAAAGTATATTCTATGTTTGTTTACTTTGAAGAGCTGTATGGTCTGGGGCTTTGTCTTGTTCACTGAAAGATTCTTGATGCCTTCAGCCATTAACGACCTAATAATTATTTGTTGAATGAACAAATGATTGTCCAGATGTGTCATGAAAATACATACCTTATGGGACTGGTTGTCTTTTATTTTATAAAATAAAATTTTGGAAATCTAGAATTCTTATCAAGTCTGCCAAGGTGAATTTGTAACCTTCATGTTTGTGTTACTTGGTGTTGGAGATATGGAGTGTTTATCACTCACTCCTCTCCTTTCTTTTCTGGATTCTAATGGAATAGAAACATGAAATGAGAGTTGAATGGTGATTGGTATATAAGTTTTATAAAATGGGCAAGTCCCTAGCAACTGATAATGCAGGGGTTTTGGAGAAGCTAGATTTCAAGTAACTTGGATTCAGGAATGTCCAATGGGCTATCTGCTTTGGAAGTTACTCCCCCGCCCCTCCATTGAATGTAGAGTAGGCCTGAGCAGTGAGAGCGTATGGTCTGAGACAAAAACCAGAGAGCCCACCGTCCTTCTCAGCAATCCCTGAGTGGGCCATGAAAGGATAAAATGGGACTGTTTCATTCATTCACTAGTAAAGAGCATGACATTTTGTCTTACTAGGTGTCAGATTCCCACTGGCTAGATGAGCAGGTTCTCCTTTTATGGAGATGATTCAATAAGCAGGTCCAGAGGGGAATTGAAATGATTGCTTCAGTTCCAACCCCTATCAATTGGGAAATTAGCAGTATGACCCTTCTCTTTGGAGAAAAGAGGGAAGTTGCAATAATAATTATTCTCTGAACAATTGTGATTGCAATACATATACTGGAATGTACCTACAAAGCGAAATAATTTTGACCAGAAAACAGCTATCAACATAGGATGTTTCTGAGAGTCCACTGCAATTGTGAGTCATCTAGACATCTGCCAAATGAAATAGTAGGCTCTATTTGTACATGTGTTTAAGAGAAGAACGCATGTTATTCCAACTTCTATTTATCACCTATCAATGAAAAAGGTATATACTTATGAAAAAACATAACCTTGATGTGTTTAAAGGCTAATATTCTGACTTCCATTATAAACTCAGGAGCCTTTAATGTTTCAGGTTCGTGGGAGTAAGGGAGAAGTTTTGTACATTTTGGATGCTACCAACCCACGTCACTCCAACTGGCTTCGCTTCGTTCATGAGGCACCATCTCAGGAGCAGAAGAACTTGGCTGCCATTCAAGTGAGCTTATTTGCTTCTTATTTGTACTGTGCACGGTGAGGGGGGATGAATGAATATATAACTGTACTCCCTGTTTTAAATTTATTTCCCAATGACCTGCTTTAAATAACAGTAACTAACTCATAAAAGCAGAGAAATCTCATCTAGTCAGCATATGTAGGAAAGGGCAAGCCTAGCTGTAAAATAACACCAGGGCACTTACTTTATGAGAATTCCTGAGGGAACGAATTACACAGTCTGATATTGTCCTTGGCAGATCTTGCTTTCAGGTACTTTTATTTCATTTAGTGAATATTTATTGATATTATTATTTGTTTGATAGTTTATTTTGTTCATAGTACTATACCCTGTGTTAGTGTTTGGGAAAGGCTTTATGGAGAAGGTTTACTTTGGGATATTCCCCATGACTAGGTTTTGAGCTTGTTGGAGGTGGTGTGTTAGTCAGGGTTTCCCAGAGAAACAGGTGCTGTGGCTCACGTCAGGTTTTTCCAGAGAAACAGGTCCAGTGGCTCACGTCTGTGATCTCAGCATTTTGAGAGGCTAAGGTGGTAGGATCACTAGAGCCCAGGAGGTCAAAGCTGCAGTGAGCCATGAAGATGCTATTCCACTCCAAACTGCGCAACAGAGCAAGACTATGGCTCCAAGAAAAAAGGATATATCCTTATATATCCTTTTTTTTAGTATAAAAAGATATATATATACACACACACACACGTATGTATGTATATGGTTGTGTGTGTGTATATGTATTTGTATATGTGTGTATATGTGTATATATGTATATGTGTTTATATGTATGTATATATATGTATATATAAAATAGGGGATTAGCTCACATGATTATAGGAGCTGGTAAGTTTAAAATCTGCATTGCTGATGTTCCAGTTTAAGTCCAATGGCCAGAAGCTGCTGTAGAACCTGGAAGAGCTGATATCCCACTTGGAAACCCATCAGGCAAGAAGAGCCAGTGTTCCAGGTTGTAGGCTGTTAGGGTAATTCTCTCTTACTCTGGGGTAGGTCAGCCTTTTGTTCGATTCAGGACTTAGCATGATTAAATGAGGCCCATCCACATTATGGAGGGCAATATACTTTATTCAAGTCTCCTGATTTAAATGTTAATCTTTTCTGAAAACACCCTTACAGAAACACCCAGAATAATGTTTGATCAACTATCTGGGACCCTGTAGCCTAGTCAAGTTAACATATAAAATTAACCATCACTGACGAGAACCATGTTTTATTGAATTCTATTTCCCTGTATCCTAGCATACTGCTGGACAAAACATAAGGTTTTGATACAAACTATGAGTTAAACTTAGGTGATCCCTCAGTGGAAATTAAGGCAAGAAGAGAAAATGATGCAGTTTTTAGAGGGGCCCTATATTTAAAACACATTGATCAGATGACCAAAATTATAAGGAAACATTAAATTCTGGCAGATAATTGACTGATTACATGTGAAAGCCCATCTTTCTGGATCCTAAACTTCGGAAGAGGAAGTAAAGCTATGGTTGGCAAAAGTAAGAGGGGAAAGGAAAAGAATAAGACATGAACAGTATTTGAGAATCTACCACGTACACTGTTCAAGAAGCTTCATATACATGTGGTCATTTATTCACAGAAATTCTGATAGTTTGACAATTGGTTGACATTACACTGATTTCATTTAATTTTCAGTATAAAATCAACAGTAGCAAGAAGGAAAATGCACAGAATTAAGTTTTAAAGTAACTAGCAGTCATCTAGACTATTTAATTTCCTAATGTCATCTAACCAATTTTTTTTTCAGTACAAATAAGTATTAGATAATCAATATGATAACTGTCCCTTTTTGCATGGATACATGAGAGATGACTCTTACTAAACAGCTGAGGTAAGATGGAAAAATAGGATCTCTGGCAGCCAGAGATATTCAAGCTACTTTTCCGATTATTCATGATGGCCTTTGATCCAACCACAAGTTTGAACTGATCTGTTTTTTTTTTTTTCTTTTTTAACATGTAGACATTATTTTTTCCCAAGTATTTTTATATTTTTTCATGGTTTTCTGAGGCAAACTCATCTCATGAGAATATCATTTATGTCAATATTTTAATTTACAGACTCAGTTTGTTTCTTTGTAAATGTTACTATTATCAAAATTGCCTATAGAGCCAGGGATTTACCTTAAGCCAACCCATTGTTTTGGTAGGTTCTTCATCATTGTGATTGTGGAGAATATTATTTATGCTAGATTGTTTTTCTTTTTAGGTATAAATAATGATTTTAAGCCTTCTCCAAATTCCTTCAGTTTGAGAAATGTCTCCCTATTGCCTATTATTTCTATAGAATCAGTAGGTCTCTTTCTTTGCCTAAACTTACAAAGTGTTATGTGAGTTTCGTCTTATATTCCCTTAAGTAATACTTGCTTAGGAGTTCCCCTTAACTGAACATCTTACTTGTAATGATCCCTTTAGTTAATAGAAAACAATGTCGGTAAGTGTTTATACCTTGATCTTTCACCATTTACTCTGCTACTCTACTATGACCTGTATGTTATCATGTTGTAGGCACTTTGCTCATTTTCAGTAATCACATTGTGTAAGACTTACAGTTTTAATGTTCATTTAGTACATTCAATGCAGCACTTTCCTTCCTCTATATCAACTGTGTTTTTTCCTTGAAAGAAAATATAAATCGCAGAAGATGACAGGTACTCCAAGAAATTATTAATGACTTAACAAGGGGAGTGAGGGGGGATTAGAACAGGACTCATGTAACTGTAGACTCTCTGAAATTTCTCTCTTGAATTAGAATCTAAGTATGTTCAGAGGCCACTCTGAGAGGCTTTGGTGCAGAGCAATGACCGCGGCTTTCATTTCTTTTAACACTGTTTTGCACTTTCTCAATGGGGATGCAGTGCACTGCTACCATGTTTTTTTGTCATAGATTACAATAGGGATCTTTGTTAGCTCCCTTGAGGTAACATCGTTCTTATTTTGAACAGTAGCTGGAGTAGAGGATTGCTGAGGGTTCAAAATCACATCTGAGCTAAGGGCAGAGAGCATAATAGTTGGGTCACATGGCTTTAAGGGATGTCAGCCTTCTAATTGGTTGGAATGATCTCCTAAAGATTGCATTCCAGAAACATTGAGTTGGTGAGATCACTATGTTTCCTGAATGACATTATGAATCACTTGCATTGCAAATTGCATCTGAAATTTAGGGTATTCAGGAAATTTTTTATTTGAGCTGTGTATCCCAGGAGTGGAATAAATGAGAAACATTTGTGACTATGTGGCTTGCTTGGTGGAAAACGTCAATACTTGGTCCAACTTTTCTGGACAAGGGATTATGAAGTTGAGGTCTGTTTTGGCAGACGATTGGAACTCCTTCTTGGAGATGTGATTATATTTCTAGTTTTGCAATTTATTTGATTTTGGAAAATTTGCTTTGGAAATGATGACTTAAGTATCTGTATTATCAAAGAAGGAGCTAGTAAGCAAACAGTTCTTCCCACATGCACACTTTTCAGAATAATCATTTAACTGTATGTTCAGTTAAACTGTATGAAAGGTTTCCAACTATGGCTAGAAAATTCTAAATGTGAAAGTTGTGGCTTAAAATGAACTAAAATGTCCTTAAGCTCCATAAGAAGCAGGCGATTCTTATTAAATGCTAATTTTGTTGCACTAAAGGAAAAAATGTATATGTAGCTTAAAAATGTTTTTGACCTAGTTAGTGTTTTGCAGGCTCTTAAAAATTTCTGATCTTTTGATAGAAAATGAGTATTTTATACCACTTACAGTTGAAACTATTAATTATTTGAACATTTCAGAGATGGAGTGCTACATCTCATATTCTTAAGCACATATTTTCAGGCATGTCTTTCCTGGGACTGTTTGCCATACATTATCAATTTACATAAAAAGATAAAAACATTTGGGTCCTGGTTCTCTTCATGAGGGGTATCAGGATGTAAGGATGGTCTAAATGAGGTGAGAAGGCACTGGGTATTGAGACAAGATATTCTCACAGCTCTGCCCCAATTCTGCTGTCAGTTTAGAATCCTCATTACCAGCAGTTATTTTGTCACAGATTATTGAACCTCCTTTCTCTGCCTTGCCTGAGGATGAATAGTCATAGGCAATTTTTCCTGGGGCCTTCTCTGGTGACATGTGAAATTTAAATATGACAGAACTGGAAAATCACATGTGGATCTCTAAAGAGAGAAGCAGTTTTGTTTTTCAAGCACAGATAAGACATTCTCCATTGCCACTAAACTACCAAGATCCATAGGAATAACAAATAATGTTGATACAGAATTCAAATAGCAGCAGTACCAACTAAGCAACCAACAAAAATAAATACCCAAAGGATTTACTACTTATATGCAAAATTATGTTTTTTTTTCCAGTTCTCTATCTTTCCTGTTTCTGTTTTTTCGTACCAGATTTATACAGATGGCATTTTTACAATTTTTTTTGAATCTGTCACAAAATGGTGAAGTATAACTGTCTAGTGATTTTCTTCAATGATAGCATAAAAATAACACTTAAATAACTTACAGATCTATCTTTTAATGGGTTATCTTCCAGTAAGGTATGTATTTGTATTTTATTAGCGTAAAATTTTAAACTAAAGTAAAAATGCAAGCAATTGGTCCTGTGAGGTAATAAATACCTACTCTACTTTGGTCTTATGTGGAGGAATTTTATTACTTATCAATATTATTTTCATTAAGTTTGTAGTTTATTGACAGGGCAAATATGTATTTATAGGAATATTCTTAAGTTATATGTAGTGGTAAAGTTGAAATCTGTGTTGATCCTTAAAATGATGATGATGGCAGCTAACACTGAATGCTTACTGCATGCCAGTAAGCAGTTATTCATTTATTAATGTATTTGTTAACTATTTACTGTGACTGTATGAGAAAGATATTATTATATAATTTTCATCTTTCTTTGTCAGATAAGGATACTGACCCACAAGAACATCTAAGTAACTTGCTTGAGACCACACAGCCTTGTGAGTGCCTGAGTTGGATTTGAATCATTGTCCACTCTTTTAACCCCTGCATTCTAATACCTTAGAGTTGAGATACTTTTAAAAATGTAAATTCAGATCTTAAAAATGTTTCATGTTGCTGAACTTGGTATTAGATATTTTTGAAACTGCTGAAAATTTTCAAACCAGGTTAATTTTAGAATATGTATTTTGAGTTATTTATATTATGTATTCCTTGATTTTTTTTTTATGTTCCCAAACTGTCCTTAATTCATTGTGAAGCATTGCACCTGCTTCTTCTTCATATACAGGTCATGCCTAGGCAACATCTATTCTTGTCTCTTTTTCCTTTTGTCTCCTCTTGCTTCATTTTAGCTGCTAGCTAATGTGCTAGAAATGTGATAAAGGTAACATTTAGATCCCTTGAAATTATTATAATAATACACTGTAGTAAAATTTCAGAATCAGAGTCTGTCAGATTGGGTGTAGGGGAAATTTTTAATTAGGTGGGACTTTCTGTGCCTCTCATCCTAGGAACCATAGAAGAAGTTTCCTTTTCTACTTCTATTGAAGACCAATCCTGCTTCCCAGTATCCATGTCCCACCCAGCAGTAAAACAGAATATTTTATAACCTAATCTTTGACTAATATGAAGATTCTGCCGGTCACTTTTATTAGAATATGACTTTTGAGTTACTCTTCAGAATGACTTTCATCTAGTCTGTCTTATCTGTATGTATTTATGATTGTAGTAGTTATCCATTGCTATGTAACAAATTTATCCCAAATTTTAACAACTTAAAATAACAAACATGCATTATGGTTTTATACAATTTGTAAGGATCAGGAATTTAGGAGCAACTTACTGAGCGGTTCTGGGGTTCTGGTTCAAGTACTTTCATGAGGTTGCCGTCAAGTGGTCAGCCAGGGAAAACTTGATTGAAGTCTTTGAAGACTTGATTAGGGCTGGAGATTCTGTGTCCAGGGTCTCTCACATGGCAGGAGGCTTCAGTTCTTTACCACATGGGCTCTCCTGGGGTTGCTCAGGACTTGACAGCCTGCTTCTCCCAGAAAGGGTGATGAAAAAGAGTGAGAGCAAAAGTGAGTGAGAGAGAGAGAGAAAGAGAGAAAAGGGGGAAGCTGCAACTGTTTATAACCTAATCTTGGAAATAACATTCCATAGCATCACTTCTATTGAATACTGTTAGTCACACAGGCCAACCCTGGCACAGTGCAGGAAAGGACTACACGATGGTCTGGATACCAGGAGTTGAGACATCCTAGGGGTTGAGACATCCATCTTCAAGCTACAACAGTGATCAGTGGGGAGAATTTGCTTTATGTATGGATGGAATAAGATTAGAGTAAATGGAAAAGGCAAGCACTTGATACAGAATCAGAAGGAATGCAGAACCCAACCCGGTTTGGATAATATTAAGAAAGGCAGTTTCAAGCAGTAGAAAGAGCATGAGCTTTGTTGTCTAAAGGACTTGAAGTAGATCCCTGGCTCTGACTTTTGCTGGCTGAGCAAGTTACTTAACTCATTCATTCAACCCGTAGCTATGGAGCATCTGCTACGTGCCAGGCCCAATGCCGAGCACTGGAGATACTATGACTGAAGAGATGATCTAACTCTTGCCTTCATAGCAGTAAAAATAACCTTTAAAACTGCTCTTCTTCATGAGTTGATTGTAATAATGCTTACTTCATTGGATTTTTGTGAAGTCTACGTTAAATGAGATAACATATGCAAAACACTTAGCTTCTACACACCTGGGGATGCTCTGGGTTTCATTCCAGTTCACTCCAAGAAAGTGAGTATCTCAGTAAAACAGCATACCATCTTTGGTTTCACAGGGCACGTGAGTATAGGTTATATTTACACTATACCGTTGTCTATTAAGTGTGCAGTAGCATTATGTCTAAAAAATATACATACCTTTACAGAATACTTTGTGGCTAAAATGTGTTAATGATTATCTGAGCCTTTAGTGAGTTAGAATCTTTTTCCTGGTGAAGTGTCTTACCCTGATGTTGATGGCTGCTGATTGATCAGGGTGGTGGTTGCTGAAGGCTGAGGTGGCTGTGGTAATTTCTTAAATAAGACAACAATGAAGTTTGTGGCATCAATTGACTCTTCCTTTCACAAAAGGTTTCTATGTAGCATGCTTTGCTTTTTGATGGCATTTTATCCACTGTAGAACTTCTTTAAAAATTGGAGTCAGTCTTCTCAAACCCTGCTCTTGCTTTATCAGATAAGTTTATGTCATATTTGAAATTCTTTGCTGTCGTTTCAACAATGTTGACAGCATCTTCACCAGGAGTAGATTCCATCTAAGGAAACTACGTTCTTTGTTCATCTGTAAGGAGCAACTCCTCATATATATATAAGTTTTATCTTGAGATTACAGCAATTTAGTCACATCTTCAGGCCCCACATCTAAGTCTAGTTAGTTCTCTTGGTATTTCCATCACATCTGCAGTTACCTCTCCTGAAGTTTTGAACACCTCAGAGTCATCCATGAGGGTTGGAATCGACTTCTAAACTTCTGTCCATGTTGACATTTTGCTCTTATCTAATGAATCACACATGTTCTTAATGGCATTTAGAATGTTGATCCTTTCCAGAAGGTTTTCAATTTACTTTGCTCAGATCTATCAGAGGAATCACTATGACAGCAATAGCATTATGAAGTGTGTTTCAAAAATAATATTTGAAAGTTGAAATTTATCCTTGATCTATGGGCTGCAGGATGGATGTTGTGTTAGCAGGAATTAAAACATTCATCTACTTGAACACTCCATCAGAGCTCTTGGGTGATCAGGTGCCTTGTCAATGGCAGTATTATTTTGAAAGGAATTTCTCAAATGAGCAGTAGTTTTCAGCAGTGGGCTTAAAGTATTCAGTAGACCATGCAATAAACAGATGACAGTGCCATCATCCCGACTTGGTTATTCCCTTGATAAAACACAGGCAGAGTAGATTTAGCACAATTCTTAAGGGCCTTAGGATTTTCTGAATGGTAAGTGAGCATTGCCTTCAACATAAAGTCACCCGCAGCATTAGACTCTAACGAGACAGTCAAGCTGTCCTTTGAAGCTTTAAAGCCAGGTGTCAACTTCTCCTCTCTCGCCATGAAAATTCTAGATGGTATCTTCTTCCAATAGAACTATTTCATGTACATTGAAAATCTGTTGTTTAGTGTAGCCAGTTTTCTTAATTATCAATATCTTAGCTGGATCTTCTGGATAACTTGCTGCAGCTTCTCCATCAGCTCTTGCTGCTTCACCTTGAACTTTTGTGTTACAGAGATGGCTTCTTTCCTTAGACCTCATAATTCTGCTAGCATCCAACCTTTCTTCTGCAGCTTCCTTATCTCTCAGCCTTCACAGAATTGAATAGAATTAGGGCTTTGCTCTGGTCTGGGCTTTGACTTAAGAGAGTGTTGTGGTTGTTTTGATCTTCTATCCAGACCACTCAAACTTTCTCCATATCAGCAATAAGATTGTTTCACTTTCCTTATCATTTGTGTGTTCACTGGAGTAGCACTTTTGATTTCTTTCAAGAACTTTTCCACTGAATTTGTAACTTGGCTGTTTGGCCCAAGTGGCTTAGCTTTCAGTCTGTCTCAGCTTTTGACATGCCTTCCTCATAAGCTTAGTCATTTCTAACTTTTGATTTAAAGTGAGAGACATGACTGTTTCTTTCACTTAAATGCTTAGAGGCCATTTTAGGGTTATTAATTGACCTAATTTCAGTATTGTTGTGTCTCAGGGAATAGGGAGGCCTGAGGAGAGAGGGAGAGATGGGGGAAGGGGCACTGGTAGAGCAGTCAGAACACACACACTATCAGTTAAGCTTGCCACTATATAGGTGTGGTTTATGGTGGCCCCCTAAACAACTACAATAGTAACACCAAAGACCCCAGATCACAGGTTATCCTAACAGACACAATAATAATAATAAGATTAGAAATATGACAAAAAGTAACAGAGACATGAAGTAAGCACATGGTGTTGGAGAAATGGCTCTAAGAAACTAGCTCGATGTAGGGTTGCCACAATCCTTTAATTTGTAATATCTGCAATGTCTATGAAGCACGATAAAGCAAAGTGCAGTAAAACAAAGTACGCCTGTAAGTGCTGATATAGTAAGCTGAAATTTTCATTATCACCACCCCTTGCCAGGTTTGTAGTTTTTGTCTTTATAATATCATCTGTATATGAAACAAAATAAAATCTGTTTTATTTCTTATAAAGCTTTCCCAGAGTATCTAGTATAATTCTGTGCATGTAGAAGACTTCTCAGTAATTATTCACCACTCAAGAGACAATCTGCTGTGTGGAGTGACTGAATCCAGTGAGCCTGCCCCACAGTGGCCACAGCGGCCTATGCACCCTGCTCCTGAGCTCCTCCGTGGTCAGGTGCATGGGAAGCATCCTCTTAGGCCACTTGAGTACTATTTACTGTGGATGACATTGTGCTTACTGTGTTCTGTGGCCACTCTCCTCTTTGGAAAGATAAGGACTTTATAGACACAAGAAATGCCCTGTGGGGAAGAAGTGTTACTGTACTGTGTGCTGAGATCTTTATTAGATGTAGTGACTTGGTGACCCTAGGGATAGGATTAAAATCATTATGCTTATATGTTTGTACCAAACCACTTTTCAGCTTTTTTAAAGAAGAAAGTTTTGTGCAGGTTGATTCTTTCTTTTCTTTTCTTCTTCTTCTTCTTCTTTTTTTTAAGGCAGGATCTCATTCTGTTGACCAGCATGCAGTGGCCTGATCATGGCTCGTTGCAGCCTCCATCTCTGGGTTCAAGGAATCCTCCCAAGTAGCTGGGACCACAGGCATGTGCCAGCATGTCTGTCTACTTTTTAAAATTTATTGTAAAGATGGGGTCTTTCATTGTTGCCCAGGCTGGCCTTGAACTCCTGTGCTTAAGTGATCCCCCTGCCTTGGCCTCGCAAAGTGCTGGGATTACAGGCATGAGCCACCATGCCTGGCCTATAGAGCACCATTTATGTGCTCATTTATAGTGGTCTTGTGGAGGACATTGGCATTAAATTAAATTAATTAACTTGTCTTGAGACAGAGTCTCCCTCTGTTGCCCAGGCTGGAGTGATACAATGGCACAATCTCTGCTCACTGTGACCTCCGCCTCCTGGGTTCAAGCTATTCTCCTGCCTCAGCCTCCCGATTACAGGTGTACACCTGTAATTACAGGGATTACAGGTGTACACCATCATGCCTGGCTAATTTTTATATTTCTAGTAGAGACAGGATTTCACCAGCTACGTTGACCAGGCTGGTCTCAAACTCCTGATCTCAAGTGATCTGCCTGCCTCAGCTTCCTAAAGTGCTGGGATTATAGGTGTGAGCCACTATGCCTAGCTGACTGATTATTTCTTATAGAAATCCTCTGAATTCTGCCTGCTCTCAGATGTTTTTGCAGAATGGGTAATGCTGGATATTGGAAAGTCGTGTCCCTAGAAATCATAGCCTTATAGGACTCATATTCTTTCCATATTTTAGTGACCTAACAAAGCCTACCTCTGTAACATTAACCAAAAGAAGGCTAGAGGGCTGAAGAATGTTTATTCCCTCGTTGATTTGGGGCTTTTGGTTGTAACAGGATTGGTGATAGTGAAAGTGTGAAGTAGAATTGAAAATAGAAATTCCGTGAAGTTGTCCTGGGGGAAAAGTGGCAAATCTTACATTTCGTATTTAGATTAAATTATAGTGTTTCATTTAAAAATTTTAAAATTTAAAACATTTTAAAAATAATTTGAAAAATTCCCAAGACTCCTAGAATTGAAATCCAAAATACTTAATATTATGATGACACTTAGATAAACTATTTATTTACATTGTCGTCTCTATCACTAGACTGAATTTCTCAAGAACGGCGTTTGTGTCAGTTATGTTTATTTCCCAGTGTTCATTGCGTCTAGTGGGGGTTCAGTAAGTGCTTGTTGAACTGGCCTCCTTTGGCAGCTCTTCTGCCTCTTTCCTGATGTGGTACACCTAGTTGAATGTACCTTGTCACTTGGGAAAATGCTTACATCTGTTTCCTTTAAAACAACAGAAAGCAAATGCTTCCACTTGAACTCTGGCCTGCAGTATATGTGCCTGTGAGTATTTGGTCTGGCAAAGTGTCACATTTTTACTCTGTGAGTGCTGAGTATCTACTTGTATGTGTGTACACATTTCAGTCTACTGCTAAGTAGTTTTATCTTAGCCAGACTGCTGTGCAGCCAACAGCACCTCATTGTTAATGTCAAAAGTCTTTTTACAGATACAACCACAGACAAGCAGAGCCTTTAATTCAGATACTCTGTTGATTAACAACCAGAGAGTTCAGTCTGGACTCACTCAGAAAACTAGGATATAGAATAATGAAATAGCTAAGCCTACTGAGAGAAGAAGTATTTACTATGAAGTGGTAGGGTGCTTTCAAACTATACCTAACAAATGTAATAACGAAAGATTAGTATTTGTGAATTAATCAATATTGCACTAAATATACTGAAACTATGCTATATCATTACAAAATTTAAGAGATATGGTAGAAATTAAAAAGAAGAATCTTAAGAATGTTAGTCACTAGAAAATATAATGAAACATTTGTTATATACGGAGCCAAGCAACATAAAAGTTCACTTATCAGAGGAGGAAATTAAACTAACAACCGTGTACGTGTGTGTGTGGGTGTTTGTGGTGTGTATTTTTGAAGTGTTAAAACTAGAATCTAGACACTCAGAATAAGCACATATACAACTTTTTGCCAGGCAAGATTTTTGGTGTATGAACATAAAGAAGGAAATGACTTTGTTTCTGTGTTTCAAAGTTGGATATATGTTTTATGGTAAGTTTTGAATTATTTTTTAATGGTTGGCATTAAGGAAGTCAATAAACAAATTACAGAGTGAAGTAAATGTAATGGATATAACACAAAACAGTAGAATTAGCCACATGTAAGTCTTTATCAATGGAAGTTGAGTAGTCTAGGGAAATTTCTATTCAAAGAAAACTGTACTACATCCAGTGCCTGAATAGACTGTCATAAAAGGTTCAGCTACTGTTGAGCAATACAAAGTAAAATGTGAAGTTCTGCATTCTGTCACTGAATTCACCACTCAAAAGAAGGTGTAAAAATTATCTTGTACTTTATATACTGTACTCAATGTAATTTGTAACAAAGTTATACTGTATTAAGCCAAGGATATTTCACTCTGATAATTTTGAGAAGTCTACTATGTCACAAAATCTAGGAAAATGTTACCTTAAACCCTAATCTAATCATCCTTGATTGAGTCTTAGTCACCATAGAAATCTCACATGATTTAAAAAAAAGCAAGAATAGGGAGAGATTTGTTAAAGGATACAAAATTACGGCAAGATAGGAGGAATAAATTCTATCTTTTTCACCGGGGTCCCCAACCCCTGTGCCATAGACCCATACCTGGCTGCACAGCTGGAGGTGAGCCATGGGTGACCGAGAATTACTTCCTGAGTTCTGCCTCCTGTCCGAGCAGCAGTGGCATTAGATTCTCATAGTGATGGCAGTGGAGGGCTGTCTGGAATGGCTACTGCCATCATGCCAGCCACTGCAGGGAGGGTATAGGGAGGAGGCACAGCCTGCTGCCCTAGGGGCCACCATAATGTGGCCAGGCTGGGTCGCCTGCCAGGCCCATTGTGGTCAGAGTTGTGACCTACGATGGACAGAGGGGCCCCATGTTGTGGACCTGGATTGGGCAGAGAGGGGCCCTGAGACGAAGCTGGGCCTGGAGTGGTGCCATGCTTGCCCATGGGGTGAAGGGGCTGGGCCTGGGTCACGTAGCTGGGGCCACATTTTTTGGGCCTGAGGTGGGAAATGGGAGCAGTACCTGCTTTGAGGACCTAGCCAGCCAGGCAGCTACTGCACCCACCCCGCCGAGGTTGCTGGGTTCCTATGCCTTGGGAGGAGGCTCTGCATGGGGCTGTCCAGGGCCATGTCCATGGAGTCCACCTCGCATTGGGGTGACTGCCAAGCCTGACATTTCCAATGGGTGGGCCTAGGGCCTGTGATCCACTCCCAGAGGAGCCCCTCCCCAGGCAGGGCCCTGAGCCAAATATGGGGGAGCCCCAGGCTGTCCCTGAGCACAGGGGCAATGGGGGAAGCTTGTGGCAATGTCACTTCTACTCCAAATGCTGGCCCTGGCCCAGTGAGAACCTGGAGCCCTGCCCCCGGGTGTGAGGGGGCACAGCTGGGATTGCATGCTCCATGGAGCCAGTGGGAGCCAGGATCAGGTAGCAGCCGCACCCTCCCAGATGCAGCTGCAGCCACCTAAGTTGGTGCTGTGGACCCAAGCCTCCCTATGCTGCTTGCAGGCTCTGAAGTGCCCGCTCCTGTTGCCTGGCTTCTCCCAGCTGTGAGCACCTGCTCTGATCTCAGAGCAATGTGGGGCTGAGCCCAGGTGCTGTCACAGCCCAGCTGGGGGTGCATACACTTGGGGCAGTGCTGACACACGAGTTGCCTGCTGCCTTGGCCTCCCTCCAGACTTTGGGCACCAATGAGTGTGGGGGGGTTGGAAACTGATGCGGAGCTGAAGGCAGCTCAGTGTGGCCTGCAGGTGCCCCTTGGCACAAGCACGTGGGCTTCATGGAGGGTGGCAGGAGGCAGATAGGCTCCTGGACGAAAGGGGGCAGGTCCTCGGTGAGGCCCCACCTTCAGGCTAGGGAGTGCCTGAAGGCTGGGGTCCAGGCTGACGGTCCAGTCGACCAGAATGGGAACTTGTGGTGCCTTTTCTGGGCCTGCCCATGACTGTCAGTGGGCCAATGAGTGCACACTTCCTCCCCTCCGAGGCCCATAAAAGCCTCAGACTCAGCCAGAGCAGAGCAGATGATGGAATGACCAGCTGCAGAGAGGAGCTACTGTCTCTGCTGAGAACTGAATGCTTGTTGTGATGACTTGCCTAGCACAGAGGAGTTACTTTCTCTGCTAGCAGCTGAATGAATGCTCATTGGTATACCCTGCCTGTGGAAAGAAAACCTGCAGGTTTCCTCTGAGCTGTGCTGTTGCTCAATGAAGTTCCTCTTCATCTTGCTTACCTTCTACTTGTTTGTATACCTCATTTTTCCTGGTCACAGGACAAGAATTGAGGAGCCGCCGAATGGCGAGGCTAAAAGAGCTGTATCACAAACAAGACTGAGACCTGCTCCTTGCTTGCCACATTGCCAGTGAAGAGAAGGAGAGAAGAGCTGCAGCCTTTCAGGGAGCCCAGACCTGGGAGCGCCCCAAGCCAGGGCTGTGACTCCTTCTTTGGGGCGCTGCAGTTCCTGGTGTCTCCAAGCTTCTCGATGCCACTGTGTTCCCTGGTGTCAGCTGTGGAAGCTGCTTGCAGTGTGCCTAGCCCAGCTGCAGCCTTGCAGAGAGCTGGCACCTGTGCTGGCACCTGGAGCTGCCCACCATTCTGCTGCCCACCCTTCTGCGGCAGCTGGCATATCTGTGAACTAGCCAAATCCCACGCTCACTCTCACACCCCTTGCCACTCCATGCAGTCTCCTTTGGCAGGTGTGGAATCCAGGCCATTAGTGTGAGCTGAACACAGCCTGCCAGGTCGAGTGGGCAGAATGAGCTCAGTGGGCCGAAGCAGTGGGCAAAGGCACGATTGGCCACAGAGGTTTCCAGCCAGAAAAGCAACACCCCAAAGATCCCATAATAATAGGAATGCAAAACCTGTTGTAAACTGCACATGCCAGGGATCTAGGTTGTGTGTTCCTTATGAGAATCTAACTAATGCCTGATGATCTGAGGTGGAACAGTTTTATCTCAAAACCATCCCCCACCCAATCCCTGTCTATGGAAAAATTGTCTTCTACAAAACCTGTTCCTGGTGCCAAAAGGTTGGGGACTGCTATTCTATACCATTGTAGGATGACTATAGTTAACAATAATATATAGTTTCAGATAGCTAGAAGGAAGATATTGAATGTTCCCAACACAAAGAAATGATACATGTTTGAGATGATGGATATGCTAATTATCTTGATCTGATCACTATACATGATATGTATTGTAACATCACTATGTACCCCATGAATATGTATAATTATGTGTCAAGATAAATAAATAATAAATCTTATTCCCTGAAAAAAGACAGCTTGAGGGAAGGAAAAAGGAAGATTACTAGCAGAGTTGCAGGCTATTGTCTATGGTACTTTACTGCATGAGGAAGGCACAGAGGCTGAGTGGAAGAGGGGTTGTAAAGTTTGAGTATGGGCTTTCCTTTCACGTGGAGCTTTGTTTAACAGAAATCTAGAAAGTAATTATGTGAATCATTATCATGGTTAGTTTATGTCAAAACTATACATACTGTCTTATTATACTTAATTAAATGGGTAATCACATACTGTCTTATTATACTTAATTAAATGGGTAATCATTTGACAAGTGTGTCTGTGATTTCTTAAGCTGGTACTTAATGGTCATATTATTTAATTCACCTCAGTGGACAGAGATTAAAACAGAGTCATTTTCTGGTTTCTTTTCCTGTGGTTAATTAAGTCCTTTGAGATATGGCTATGCATACTTTATGGTGGTTTACACATATTAGTTTTGCAGACAGTAGACAGGAACAAAAAGGGGCATAGTCATTCTTGCTGAGAATTAACCCTACACTTCTCCAAGCAGTAGAATGTAAACTCAACTAGGCTTTTGAGAACTTTCCCTCAGTGACTTAATTAATTCCATGCCCATTTCTGTACTTTGGAATCTAGCATGCATCTATGTGGCCTGCTTTTTTTTTTTTTTTTTTTTTTTTGGAGACAGAATCTCGCTCTGTCGCCCAGGCTGGAGTAGTACAGTGGCCGGATCTCGGCTCACTGCAAGCTCCGCCTCCCAGGGTTCACGCCGTTCTCCTGCCTCAGCCTCCCGAGTAGCTGGGACTACAGGCGCCCGCCACCTCTCCCAGTTAGTTTTTTTGTGTTTTTTAGTAGAGAGGGGGTTTCACCATGTTAGCCAGGATGGTCTCGATCTCCTCGTGATCCGCCCATCTCGGCCTCCCAAAGGTGGCTTGTGTTTTACTTTATCAAATGTAAAATGTTCATTATCAAACATTTATGTTTTTATATTAAACTTTGTAAGTATAACTTGTTTGTTTCAGATATTTCACATGCAACATGACATTGGTTGGAATAATGTTATGTTGTATGTAAAAGTGTAAGTTGTATGTAAAATATTAATATCACAATCCTTTGAAATACTTTGCACCTTGCTATTGAATAAAGTTGATGATTTTTAATTCTGTTGACATCACCTAGAACCCATAGGGAAACTCTATGATAATGTTTTACTTCTAGAAAGTCAGTCAATAAGTAAAAACAAAACAGAACAAACATAAAAAAACTTTTATTATCCATGCTTATGAAATGAGATTTCAAATGGAGTCACTTTGATGCATCATACAGATTTATCAAATTATTGAAATTTTGCATCAGCAGGCATCTCAGAGATTAAATATATCCTTCAGGAAACCTAGCCTTATAACAGTATCACTAGCCTCATAACAATCAGATAGTTGTAGTAACCAGTCCCTTTTGACTTCGTGTTGGATTGAAAGTCAGGCATGGCAATTCCTGAGCATGTTGGTGGTAGATTGGTGGAGATGGTGCTGGAAGTCACCTCCAGAGCATGGTGAATTTGATAGGAAGGTGGGTAGAATAGCCTCAGAACATCTGATTTTCACTCTACATAAATTTTGTGGCACATAGCCGTTTATATTTGGTTTATTAATAATAATGATAAAAATAGTCAATGTGACTAATAGTAATTAGCGCTATGCTTAACACTTTAGATATATTGTCTTATTTAATTCTAACAATCCCCCCAAAGTAGTAGTAATATTCCCATTTTGCTGATGAAAAACTGAACCCAAGTATATAGAGCTTGAAAGTGGTGGAACAGAGCTTTTCACCCTAGCCAGTCAAACACACAGTTTTGGTATCTAGATTCCCTCAGTTACAGAGAGATGATAAGCATAATAGTCAGTTTTTATCTAGAAGATTCAGATGAATACTTGTACATTTTACAACAATGATAGATATATATTTTAAGTACATTTTAAATATATGAGTTGTGGTGATGTTTACAATTGATCTAACACCAAAGCTACTAAAGTAACTGTAAGACTTACAGGAGAAATCATGGGTTAGAAGTCATTTGGAATTGAGGGCACTTTCAGTGCTTAAGAGGCTGTTTCTATAGAAAAATACAAGTATCCTGTTTTATACTTGATCTTAGCAAAAAGACCAAGAAGAGATGTAATAGTCTTTGTTAACATTTGGAAATATATTAGAATTAAAAAGATATTATAAAACATATATTTTTCTCATTTTTGGAATATTAGGAAAGATGATAATAAACAATACTTATATATCCTGAACTTCTGACATCAACATTCACACTGCCTTACAAATGCACACTTTCTCATTCTTTTTTTCCTAGAATAGAGAAATATGCCCTCCTCTTTCTTAAGAACAAACCTACCTGTTTCTCTTTCTGATGAACACTTGCCTTGTAGGTTGTCCCTTCTCTCCATTTGATCTTTATCCTCTCCTTCCTTCAATTGTCTATAAGCTGTGTCTTCATTTTCTTACCTCCAGCGTACTCTGCCACCCACACTAACCTGGTTTCTGCTTCCCTCTGGCCTTCTGTTTGTTCTCTCTCAGGTTGCTAATTCTGTCCTTGTCATGAAGCCACTTGATGCTTTTCAGACTTCCTTTTGTTAGACTCCAAGGCAACATTAGGTGTTGTGGACAGCTACCTCCATCTTTCAACTCACCCTTTGTTGGCTTCCCTGAAACCACTTTTTTTCTTTCACCTTCATAGCTTATATTCTTTTACCCAGCTATTCAATGTACGAGTTCCTTTCCTTTTGTATTAGTCCGTTTTCTTGCTGCTGATAAAGATGTACCAGAGACTGGGTAGAAAAAGTTGTTCAGTTGACTTACAGTTCCACATGGCTGGGGAGGCCTCACAATCATGGTGGAAGGCAAGGAGGAGCAAGTCACATCCTACATGGATGGCGGCAGGCAAAGAGAGAGCTTGTGCACGGAAACCCCCATTTTTCAAACCATCAAATCTTGTGAGACTTAGTCACTATCACAAGAACAGCACTGGAAAGACCTTTCCCTATGAGTTACCTCCCACAATATGTGAGAATTCAAGATGAGATTTGGGTGGGGGCACAACCAAACCATATCACCTTTATTCTACAACTTTCAAATATGTGTGTACATGCATGCACACAGGCACAGGCATGCACACACACACACACACACACACACACATATACATATTTTCCCTTTGCTAGGTTTCTCCTATTTGAACTCTAGACTATGTCAGTTTTCTATTATATACTTCAATAGCACCGTGTTGCTCTTTGTCTTCACATTCATCAAGTTATTTTTATTTCTTTGGTGGTTGATTAATGGCTATTTCCACTCTTTAGGAATACTGTAAACTCTTTAGGAATAGGTACTGTATTTTATTTCATTATGTTATACTTAGTCCTAAGTGCTGCACCTTATGTGCTCAAGTCCTAAGAGCTCATAAGTACTCAACAATTTTTCATATGATTTATCTTTATCAGAACTATTTTCAAATTAGTTACGTGAAAACAATCATCGAATTAAAAATTGTTGACATTGAAGGATTATGTGCAGGTGAGTCAGGAAGAAGAACTGGGAGAGCACATGTGTAATTCTGGTTCATGTTTAAAGGCATAAGAGCCAGGAGAAATGATGGTGTAGTTTCAGTCCAAAGGCAGGCAGACTTGAGACACAGAAATACCTGAATTTGAGTCTGAGGGCATGAAAAGCCAAATTCCTTGCTTAATGATAGTTGAAATTCTCTTGCTTGGAGGAGTGTCAGCCTTTTTGTTTTATTCAGGCCTTCTACTGATTGGATAAGGCCCACCTACACTTTTTAGGGTAATCTGCTTTACTTAGTCTACTGATATAAATGTTGATTTCATCTAAAAACAACTTCACAGAAACACGCAGAATAATATTTGACCAAATATCTGGACACTCCATGTCCTAGTCCAGTTGATACATTGTCTTAGTCTGTTCAGGCTGCTGTAACAAAAATAGAATATGTTGGGTAGCTTATAAACTACAGAAATTTATTCCTCACAGTTCTGGAGGTTGGGAAATCCAAGATCAAGGTGTCCGCTGTTTCAGTTGTCTGATGAGGGCCTGCTTCCTGTTTCATAGGCAGCTGTCTTTTTGCTGTAACCTCATGTGGGGGAAGAGAACAAGGGAGCTCTCTAGGGCACTAATCCCATTCATGAGAGATCCATCCTCATGACCTAATCACATCCCAAAGACCCCACTTCTAAATGCCATTACATGGGAAATTAGATTTCAACATAGCAATTTGGGGGCACACAAATATTCAGCACATATAAAATTAACCATCACATTGATCAAATGAACATTTCTTACAGGCTGCTTTCAACTAGTTTTTTTCAAATGTGCAATCCATAGGCCATGTTTAATCTATGCCTGACTTTTCAGTCCCTCCACATGTTGAAGCTACTTTTTAGTCTGATTGTTTATAACTTTCCTGTAATAACCAAGCTAGATTTGTTGCTTTTTATAGCATAAATCTACTTTTCTTAGTGCTTTGACCTTGCTAATGTTGTTTTCTCTATTTTAATGAGCCCATTCCCTACTAATATTGTATTGTCTAGAACTTATCTAGTTTTCACATATTCAGAGTGAGTTTCAAACATCAGCGTGAAACTACCTCGAAAAATTCTGTAACCACCATTCTCTGTACAACCATCTTGCCCCTTTTTACACTTTGTAGCCCCCTCTTTGGAGATATGTTCCAAGATCCCCAGTGAATGCCTGAAACTGGATAGTACCAAGTTTGATTGTAATTACTGGAAACACATTTCTGTTCCTGTCTTCTATCCACAAATTTAATGCCTTTTTCATCTTAACTAAGTGCTTATCATGAACCATGGCTATAATTTTTGCAGTTTGAGGTGCAACAGCAAGACTAGTATAGATTTCTTTTTCCTTCCTCAAAGTGTTATGGTAGAAGATTCATTTTTAGCATAGATGTTGTCAATCTCAGCATGTTATTATTATTATTATTATTATTTTCTTTCCTCATTAGGTCAAGAACTTTCACCTTTTCACTTAAAGGAAGCATTTTACAACTTCTTTTGGGACTATCCGAGTTGTTAGCATCACTACTCTGCATTTTGGGGCTATTACTAAGTAGAATAAGGGTTACATGAACACAAACACTGTGACAGGTGGCAGTTGGTCTGATAACTGAGAAGGCTCCCAAGTGACTAATGAATGGGTAGCATCTACAGCATGGATACACTGAACAAAGGGAGGACTCCTGTCCCAGGTGGGATGAAGCAGGGCAGCATTAGATTTTATCACACTGCTCAGAATGACACCCAGTTTAAAACTCATGAATTGTTTATTTCTGGAATTTGTCATTGAATATTTTTGGACCACTGTTGACCAAGGTTAACTGAAATAGCAGAAAGCGAAAGTGCAGATAAGAAGGGGACTACTGTACTGTTACTTAACCTGTTTGTTCTGTTTCTCCTGAGGGCATATAAAGTCCAGGGGGAAGGACCAGCCTTATATGTGTGGGTATTCAATACTCTACACATTATATGATGTAGTAAATGTGTTGAATAAACTTTCAGCTATCTAATACGTTTCTGGTATGTCAAATGGGGGTATGCTTGGCGTAATGCTGGTTCTCTTTCCAGGGAGCATAGTTGCTTGTCTAATCTTTTTTTAAGATTTGGATGAAACCCTCTCACCCTCTCAACTGTTGACCAACTTTTGACTTCTTAAGAATTTGTTGAGAATAGGAAATTTATTCTACAACCCCATTGTAGCTCATTCTACTTTCTGAATGACATTCTTGCCTTTACTGTGTTACTACTTCAAAAGGAAATGACATTTTTTTTTCTCATATTTGATTCAATTCAGCAGATACTTTGTTGATAACCTTCAGTGAGCAAAGTGTCAAATCAGGTACTGAGGTGACACAAAGGTCAATATGATATAGTGCCTGCCCTCAGCAGGCTTACAAGCTCACGGGGAAGTGAGGAGGCCAGGGAGAAGAGAGGTTTGTGTTTAGCTAATTCTCATGCAATACAGCATAAATGAATATTTGGAGAATAATTTATATATAATTTATGATAAAGTTTGGCTGTGTTCCCATCCAACTCTCATCTTGAATCGTAGTTCTTATAATCCTCATGCGTCATCGGAGGGATCAGGTAGAGATAATTGAATCATGGGGACAGTTTCCCTACCTTGTTCTCATGACAGTGATTTAGTTCTCACGTGATCTGATGGTTTTATAAGGGGCTTCCTCATTTATTGGGCACTGATTATCTCCCCTTCCCCCAGAAGAGGTGCCTTCTGCCATGATTGTAAGTTTGCTGAGGCCTCCCCAGCCATGCAGAACTGTGAGTTAATTAAACCTCTTTCCTTTATAAATATCCTAGTCTCAGGTATTTCTTCATAGCAGTGGGAGAATGGACTAATAGAATTTGGGTGTATAATCCCTTCCCCATGGAGCTTCCAACCCAGTTGGGGATTCAGCTAAATAAATACAGATGAACATGGAAAAGACTCTGATAGGACCAGCACAGATGGTTAGGAAGCATGTATGGGGGGGTCTGTTCCTCAGACCTACTTATATAATAATTTAGTTGGCACTCTCTTTTCTAATGTGATATGGACCAATTCATATTAAGTTAATAAAAGTTGGCCCCAGTATGGCATCATAGACTTGATACTTCAAACATTTTATTTTACCTTAAGTTTTATAAATCTATCTTTATTTGCCAATGTACTGATTTATGATCAAAGCTTTCTTGGTTCTAAGTATAGGTTCTCTCATTAGCATTTGCTGTCATATTTTTTCATAACCACTCAATATCCAGTTTTACTCTTTTTAAAGTAGTATAAGTAGACTCTTGCAAAGCAACCTAAGTTCAGAGTCCTTCTAGAGTTGTGATTTTCCCCTATCTTTTATAATTGTTTTGACTCTCATAATTTGACCATTTCTCTTATAGACTTATCTTTAAGACTTTTCAACACGTTCAATTGATTTTCTTAGAAACAATTGAATTTTTCTTACTCAGCTGTCTTTATTTAAAATGTAGTTAAATTGTATGATTACATTAACTTGTCCTCAGTGTTTTGAACAGGTGTAGGAATGAATGTTTTGAATAGGTGTAGAAACAGGTGTGGGACTGTTGGAAGCATGCCTGACAGTCAGGTGGTAGGAACAGAATGTGTGGGCAAATAAGAAGACAGCAGCTTACTGATTGACAAGACTTTGCGTGGGGCATCATTCAGTAGATTTTGTGATATGCAGAGTGTCAGTTAAGTTTAAGACCCAATTAAGGGGAGGTCAGTTAAAAGCGCTTCTGATGTAAATAAAGCAAATTTGCAATAAGAACATGTCTGCCCTCTAATCATTTGTATATAAAATGGCTGCCCTCTTCTCCGCAGCACTATCTGATTCAACACTTTCGTAGTTTGTCAATATTGATAACTTATTTTTAAATAAAAGAGGTGGAGTGTATATATTTTTCTTTCAAAAGTCACTGCTACCCAAGCTCACATCGCAAGAAAAAGTAGCGACTTCTTCTGTTTATTTTATGTTCTTTTCTGTTGATTCTTTTCTCCATGATATCAGATTTGTGTCATGAGATGGTTCAGACATTACTATCTCTGCTTGAGCCCCTCAGAGAAAAATATGTGTATACATACACACTTATGTTAGTAATTTGTGATTGATATTCTTTGCTTATAGATTTGATTTTTTTTGTTTAGCATAGTATTCTGTTTTTAGGAATCATATTAAACTGTTTCCTCACTGTATGACTGATTATAAGTTATGACTGGCAAACAACATTTTATTTGCAGTTCTTTGAAACTTCATTTTTCTTATAGGACCTGATTAATGTAACTCTGAACATGAAATCAGTATATCCTGCCCTGTTCTTTGTTTTAAATACATCTGTCATTTTCTGCCTCACATTATTTTCCTTGATTTCAAGTCACTTGCTTCTTATTTTCAAATAAAAAATTTTTTAAGAATATTATTTTGCTTCAGTCAATTTTTGCTCAGAAGACTGCTCCAATGAACAACCCTAAACTCTTAGTGGTTTATAGCTGCAGAGGTTTATTTCTTGCTGATAAAAGTATAGGCTGCCAGAGGCTATGACTCTGTCCACAGCTTGGCTCCACATGGCATCTGAAGATACAACCCTTATCAGGGACATGTGTTTTCCTGGCAGAGGGAAAAGACAGCAGTGGCCAAAATGTGATTTTTAAATCTTTCACTTGGACACAGTTCACTTTGCTTCTGTTCACATTTCATCAGTCAGTGCAAGTCACCCGGCCAAACTCATAATACCCACACCCCAAAGGTAACTTTCTGTGTCACATGGCAAGTTGGGAAAGTCCTCTTACTGCGAGGAGAGTGAATAAACAGGAATCCTATGGTCTATTACATTTATGTCTTATTTCAAAGACTTTTGGTTTTATTGTTGGATTATAGATACATTTTGTGAATTTTAGTGTGGAAATGATTTTTTTTCTTGATGTTTGTCAGCTTTGTAGGCTGAGCGCTATAGACATACTGATACACAGATTAAGGCTGATTCAGTTTAGTAAAGAAACTTTATGTGAGAGGATATTAAATATGAAATCTCTACTGTTTCATTCTGTTTTCTTTTTTTGCACCTTTATCACTTGTCTTTTACTTCTATTGATTATTGGATAGCAGTTCAGAGACTTACTTTTCCCTCTACACTGCTATAAATTGTTCATTTGTAAGCCCTTGCATTGTTTTGAAGATAATTCCCTTTTCTGTGGATTACCCATTAGTCATGTTAGCTGGATAGTGTGGATTTTCACAATTTACTACCTTTTCAATATGATGAATTGTGCCTTTGTCAATTTCACAATCATGGTTTTTCTTACAGTGTCCACATGTAGATAGCAGCCTGCCAACAAGTAAACAAAAACTGAGTTAAGCGACATACAGATACAGCTGAAATACCAAATTACCCGTGGCCTTTCCTGGAGTTGTATTTATTTGCACACAGTGGGGACTAGTATTTCCTTGTGAAACAAGAGATTTTTACTGTTTTGAAATAGCAGAACTGAACCTCAGATGTATAAATTCATTAGGATAGATTTATGCTAGTGAGGCATGGCACTTGAGAAGAGACAAAGGGCAAATTATCAGAGAAAGTTGAGGTATACACATAATGCCGGATGTGGAAGGGTCATAGGGAATTTGAAAATTAGATTTATCTCCTAGATATCTAGGAGTAAATGTTTCTGTGTAGTGATAGAAGCAGAAATAATTAGACTGGAACGCATCTTGAGTTCATTTGGTCGTAACCATTACCACAATACAGAAGTAGTCACATTGATAAAATCTTATCAAAGCATGGCTTATGTTACTCTATGTAATTTTGGAGAATGGGCCTCTCAACCTTACAAGGTTGTGTATTCCAGCTTTTCATAGGAATCCTAGTTAGGTATTTCTCTTAATTCCATACCATGTTTTGTTTTAGTAGGGTGAGGTCTGAGAGGGAAAGCAGTAATCAGATCAACCTGTATATGTACTTTTCCTTTTAAATTCATTATTAGACTCCCCAAAGATGAGTTTATTTCACTTGCGATTGAGTCTAGCTCTAGAAAAGATGAGATTATAAAGTCCAACTCCATCGTTTTACGGATAAAATAAGAGTTCTGATGATAAGAGGCTTCCCCAAGGTGACAGAGCCTCAGAGTGGCCAAGCCAAAGCCAGAAGATAGTCTTAAGTGTTCTTCCTGTTATATGCCACATATAAGGAACTACTCTAAGAATATATTAATATCAGATGTAGCTAGGTAGTGGAATGTAAGCTTCTCCCGTACTGGAGACTGAGACCACAAAGTAAACTATGTTTTGAGCCCAGTGCTTGACCAAAAAAGAATAATTTTGTAAGTCACTGAAGTAAAGAGAAAGAATAAAAAATTATATGGGGCCAAATTCCCTTCAGCACTTAAATGCATTGGATTATTTTAGACTCATTTGGAAAATATTTTATCTAGTGAAGTTAAAATTATAGTTGCATAATTTCATAACTAATTCTACTTAATTCCTGACCTGATTATTCTAGTTCTCATGATGCTAGTCCTGGCCTCAGGTTCTAGATTGGCTCTAGAATTTACTGTTTGTGAGATCTTTACACTTTATTTTTCATCTCTGAGCCTCAGTTTTCCCATACGTAAAATGCAGTTGTGTTGGAGGGTCTCCTTTGGAGACGTTCCTGTTGGAGACAGACCTTGATGCTAACCATTTCCTATCGTGGTTCCATGAAGGTAAGATGAGATAAAGTACATGAAAAACTAGAAACTGCAAAGTGCTATATAAATGAGGGATACTATTATTCCTTCTAAGTGTTCTTAGCCATGTAATTAGCAGAAATTTGCAGTAGAATCCATTCCAAAGCACTAATAAGTCTAGGGGCGTTGTATTTTCTATTTTACAGTGAGGACATTGAGGGCCGTACTGATTCCTAATCGGGTTCCAAAGCCTACCATCTGGCTGGCTTCTCCAGTGCTTTCCCTCAGGCCTTGATATTAGCCCTTGGCATAGGAGCTGGGATTCTCTTACCCACGGATTGATTTTCTGTGATGGAACTTCCCACCCAGTGCGCTGAGATACCTTGGGAATCTAAGAATTAGGTTACTAGTGTGAGATGAGATACTGATGATAGTAGTTTTTTTCTTATAGTGTTGTTTAAGACCATTTACATAAAGTAAACCATTCAAAATTCATGACAGTTGAAATGTTATTTGAATATCACTGTATTTATATGACTGCTCTTCTAAACTTTCTGAATTTAGCAATGATTAATTTGATGCATAAGAAGTTTGGTGGTGCCCCTGCCTCCAGAGAATGCTCTGTAATGGCCATACCACATGGCACTACCTCTGACTTTTCTGCTGAAGCATCCTAGCCAGATTATTGCTTTTTTTTCTGGATTTGCTTATCTTTATTACAAAAGTTTTTTTGAAAACCATGACAACTATCGTATTTGGAGAAGCTTTTGTGTGTGTGTTTGCCAGCAAATCTGAATTCCATATTATATGATGTTACCAAAATGACCAGTCTGAAACAATCTAAGCCACTGGTATTGTTTTTCAGGTTTGTTCAAAGAAACAAAATTCTACTCTCTTCTTTTCTTATCAGAATGCATTCGTTGTCCAAAGGAAGGGCTTTGTGAGTCAATTTTTCATCTAAAATAATTTTTTTTTGGTTGGGGATTATGAATGACTCCTTTGTAGACTTGTTGAAGGATAGTAAATGATTGAATTGACTAATATTCCAGGGTGCCTTAGTGAAGTTCCACATGAAATTATATTTATATATACAGAGAAGAGATAGATTTAAAGCAAAAATTCAGTTAGTGTTTTGTTTCGATTCTGTAAGAAGAATCATTATTAAATACAGCAACATCTGTGAATGCTTCAGGGAAAACTTCATTACCTTGGACTCATCCTTGACCCTTCCTCTCTCACACTCCATATACAATCTATCAGGAAATGGCATCTGCTTTCCCTTCAAAGCATGCTCAGAATGATTACTTCCCACTGCCTCCACTACTCACTGCTACAGTCCTCTCGAGTCACCACTATCTATGACCTGGATTATTTTAATAGCCTCCCAGCTATAAATAAATAAAGGAAAAGTTGCGTAAGCTTATGTGTTGTTTTCTTCTGGCACAACTATTTTACTACCTATTATTTAAAAAATATTGAGCAAGTATTATGAGATTAGCTTATACTTGATAATTCTTGTCCACTTGAGAAAATCATCTTTTAGGGAAGTAAGAGCAACACATATTAGAAATTCATTGATCACATGAATTAAGTGACAAAAACCACAGAAGTAAATGATGTGTCCAATTGAAGTTAAGGCAACTGACATAGAGAACTCCTAATTAAAAGTTCCTACATGAATTTAGTAGATTAGAGAAAGTTTCTTGAAGGAGGGTGAAAGTGAGCTGTGCCTCAGAGGACATGGAGGAGTTATAGCAAGGGGGCCAAGTGGCATTTTTGCAGTTGTACTAAGGTAGGAATTAGCTCTGTGTTTTCTGAGAAGTGTACTGGTTGGATGGAAGAAAAGGAGCAGGTACATTTGAAGAAGATTTAGGGATAAGAGAATGACATGAAAATTCAGATGATGGGAGTTCACTTGGTAAGGTGTTGGAGTTGTATCTGAGAATATGACTGGCCCTAAATGTTGAGAATCCTAATCTGGACCTAGAGATGGTGAAGGAGGTAGACCCAGTCAATATTGTTGTTAGGAAATATTAAGTGGAGTTAAGAATGTGATTATGGAGAGCGTGATGGATGTAGTTGGGGTATCCAGCTATCCTAGTTTGGCCAGGACTGTCTCAGTTTTAGCACTGAATAATCCCTGTCCTTGGAAACCCCTCAATTGCAGGCAGACTTCATGGTTGGACACCTTAGGTATGGTTCAGACAAGTGATTGGTATCTGAGGTCCAAACCAGAGCAACACTTTAACATGTTAACAGGGGAAGAGAGCATGACAACGGGAGATCCAGGGCAGAGCATTTCAGAGCTCTGCTAGGCAGGCAGTGGAACTGGATTTTATTTTGACTGAGAGCATTTTGCCCAAATGAAATGTAATCAAAAGCAGCATGCTAAAAGCAACTTTGTGTGATAGGTTGGTTGAAACAGACTTTGGAAACAAAATGAATATGTTAACCACTGGCATTCAAGTTTTTGTTAAATAGTAATGATAGTAGCTGTCATTCATGAATGCTTTCAGCTTGTAGGGCACCTGGCTAGACTTTGCAAATATTACCAAATTTAATCTTCACAGCCATCCTATGAGATAGGCACTACTATTGTCTCCGTCTTACAAATGAGGAAATTGGTGATTTGGGAGATTAGGCTGTTTGCTCAGTCCCATAGCTAGTCAATCTAGAGTGAGATTTTGAACCCTGAGCAGCCCAAGGCCCTGCTTTCTTTGGTCACCATGTAATACTGCTTCCTGGTATCAAGGAACAGGATTCATTAATTATCCATTGTTATCTTTTACTATAAAAGTAATAAATAAAATAAATAAATTAATTCTAGAAAAATTATAAAATGTAGAGTAGCAGAAGATGACTATACAAAGTCCTCACAATTTCCTCCATTAGAAACAGCCCTGTTAACACCTTTGTTTACATATTTTTTTTCTTTTTGGGGCATATTGATTTACATACATTTTTAAAAATTAAAATGACATTTGATAAATGTTTTAAAACTAATTGTTAGAGATTTGACTTTTTTTTTCAACTTATATTTTTGGGCCTTTAGGCTGTGGTGACTTTTTGATATTACAAACAGTGTGCAGTAGAAGTGATTAGCCGAAAAACAACGTGCAAATAAAATAAAGCAAAATGAAATGAGACTAAAAAAAGACAAAAAATTCAAAACAATAGGCAGTAATACAAGAGATGAATAACAATTGTAAAACCATTCGTTCTATAAATATGTTGTATTCAAATTATAATGCTCTGAAAGTCGATGGCTGGGGAATATTTGCTTTTCAGCAGGCCTTGATGTTGAACAAGTTTCTAAGTGTTTTTAATAAAATCACCTGGAGCCAGTGACTTGAATCACAAGCAGGATCTCAGCCCCTAGGCAGAGTCACAGGAAGGTGGCTAATCGTAAGTGTATATACAAGGAGTCCAGGAGGGACTGTGCTCAAGGGAATAACCTAAGACCAGAAATGATAGACGTAGTAATGAGAATTAATCTCAGGATGAGAATATTAAACCAGTGATGATCAAATCTGAACCACAAGGTTATTGCTAGGCCAACAATAACGTGACAACAAGAAGCTGATACTGAGTCCCAGAGCACTGGGGCAACACTCTTGCCTTAGTTCATTTGTGTTGCTATAAAGGAATAGCTGACACTGGGTAATGTATAAAAGAATGAGTATTTGTCTCACAGTTCTGTAGGCTTGTACTGAAGTATGGTGCCAGCATCTGCTTCTGGTGATGGCTTCAGGCTCCTTCCACTCATGGTGGAAGGTAAAGTGAAACCAACATGTGTTGTAGTCGAAGAGGGGATAAGGAGGGTGCCAGACTCTTTCTAATAATCAGCTCTCTGGGGAGGTAATAGAGGAAGAACTCATTCATTACCCTAAGAATGGCACCAAGCCATGTATGAGAGGCTTGTCCCCATGACCCAAACACCTCCCATCAGGCCCCACCTCTAACATTGGGGATCACATTTCAACATGAGGTTTGTGGGCACAAACACCCAAAACAGGAAGCAACTCTAAATCCTTCCTGCCAAAGGGCAGGAGATTAGGCCTGGGATGAGCCTCCAGGTGGACAAAATGGCTCCAGAAATTAGGAATGTGGCAGGACTTGTCAATCTGAGGTGTGCAGGGAGGAGAACACCACCACGAAGAGTTGCAGGATTTGTAGGATGATTAAAAATTAGTGCAGTGTATGCAAGGAAGTGATTTGAGAGGATACTTCTTAATAGTATTGAGGTAGCAAATGAAAGGACAGAGACTGTTGGTCTGCACAGTGATTGGAATTATATGTACAGAGATATCCAGACATCCCCATTAAATAAATAGATTGAAGTAATACCTGTAACTATATTCCTCTTTATATCACATTTTTTGGCAAACAGAGAAAAAACATGCAGCTGGTCCTGTGGAGGCTGTAATGCTGCCACTACTTTCATGAAATTAAAGTTTTAGCTGGTATATGAACGTTTTCTTTTATTACAGAGCCTCTAAACAGATGTGCCATATCCTATTATTACAGTTTAAGTTAATCGTATCGTGTTTTAAAATTAAAAATTTTTATCTTTACTTGGTGCTATCAAAACCATCACAAAATTAATCACTAATATACTGGGATGACGGTTCAATTAACTTTCGTGAATTTTGATCAGATAAACACTAAGATTTATTATTGCATTCTGAAGTCTTTATTAGGTGAGTGAGTTACCCGAACAGTTAAAAACTCATCTAATAAAGACCTGGAAAATGCTGCTTTTGAGTTAAAGAGACCTCTTGGTGTCTATATATTTTTTTGCTTGTTTGTTTTTGTTGCACTAAGAGTACCAATTGTATAGAAGTTAATTCAGTGATCTTAACTAGAAATAACCTTTTTAATGTTTTTGGATATATAAAATTTAAAAACTTCCAAGAGTGTTCAAATGTTATAGGAATGTCTATAAATTAAGTATAGCTCATGATTAGATTTGCTTCAGTGCTTTGAAATTTTGAATCAAGTCTTCCTTCCGTAGTATTGGATGAATATGATCATAATTTCTGTCTCTTCCATGAAATTTTCTGATATATATTGTTTTAAAATTATAAAGTAGTCTATGCTTGTTATTCAAAAAAGTCCTCCCAAACTAAAACAATGTTGAATATAGCCCCTCTCCCATCCTCAAAATAGCTGTGTAAACAATTTGATGCATGTCTTTGCGATTTTTCATGAAGGTTCTAATTGTGTTTACATATATACATAAATATATACATGCATACACTCTCCTTCCTCCCCTCTCTCTTCTTCCTTCCCCTCTCACTTCTTCTCCTTTGTCTTCCTCCTCCTCCTTTTAAACATAAGTGCTGTGACATTGCGAAAGGAAAGAAGGCTTTGTTCTGTGCTCTGTGCTTTATTGAATTTCATTCATTGGTGGAGCTTATTTTCTTTGTCCTTTCCTGCCTTTGCCACTATGAAGGTTCAATAAATTCAGTCTCTGTTTTGCTTTTCTTTATATTCAGCAGCCTCACTAGGAACCCTCCCAGAACAAATCCTTAACTATGTAAAAGAGAGCAATTCTGGGTGCTTTCTCCTGGGGACAGCCCGCTTTACAGCCTCAGTTCTGGCTTCCCTGGTGATTGGCCCAAGGCCCAGCGTGGTTTTTGTATCAGTTGATTCCAAGTGTGAAGTTTCTCTGGAGTTTCCTTGGAAAGAAGGTCCTTTGTAGCATTCCTCTTCTGTGTCTGTTATTGGTCGAGGTTTCCTCTGCATTAGTTATCTATTATTTTGACTATGTCTGATTTCTGTTTTCTAGGACTTTCTAAAATACCTTGATATGTTCATGGTGGACTTTGTTTTTTTTTCTTCTTCTTCTTGTGTCTGTCATTTCAGTGGGATTTAGAGAGACCAAAGAGGTGAGGTACACATGATGGCTCCGTCAACACCTTGAACTTCCCAGATGTCTACTATTTTTTCTAAATCAGGACCAGGTTTCAGTAAATTCTTTCGGGGAAAGAACTTATTTACACTTCCTCTGATTTGTGTTTATGTTAGAACTTGAAAGACTTTTTTTTTTTTTTTTAAAGTTTTGTGTTAGTGTTAATAATAACAAAATCATTAATATCTCATTGCTCTCTGTCTGCATGTGTAAATAACACTGTTGCATGACAACTGCATTTATAGGCCACCACAAAGTGTTGCTTGCATAAGGCCAGTTAGTGATGCAAAATTCACTTTGAAAACTGGACATAATTATCCATATTTCATTTGACATGTATAAATGTCACTACCCTTTTGTCATATGTATTTGTATTTTACTTGCCAGGTAACTGAATATTGCCACCTGCCTTTTTCAGCACCTAGATCAACTAGAAATTTAAAAAAAGTAGTAATAACTTTTCATGCACACATAGTACTCTATTAATGTGTCTTAAAATTATTTCTTAATTACTATCAGAAACAAATGAATGGTTCAGCATTTAAAAAAATTTGTTTCAGGAAGGAGAAAACATTTTCTATTTGGCAGTTGAAGATATAGAAACAGACACGGAGCTTCTGATTGGCTACCTGGATAGTGACATGGAGGCTGATGAGGAAGAACAGCAAATTATGACAGTCATCAAAGAAGGGGAAGTTGAAAATTCTAGAAGACAATCAACAGCAGACAGAAAAGGTATTGCGTCTTTAATTGGTGATCTGGGAGAAGAAAAGTTGTAGAAAAAATGTAGTTTAAACTGTGGTTGAATTATAGTTGCCTTGTAATATGGCATTCTCAAATAAAGTTAGTTTTTGTCAAAATTATTCTCAGAGGGTATCCTGTGGTGGGTTCATCTTTCTTAGAGCAGGAAAAGTATGTTGGGGATGGGTGATGGATGTACCCTCTAGGACTCCCTAGGCTGTAGGCAGGGCTGCATTGCTGGGGCAGCTCCTGGCTCTCACTACTCTCACTGGCACGTTGGGATAATGAGTAATGAGGATTTTTGTAGTCTTGCCCTAACTCTGCCACTAATCAGTCTTGTAACATTGGGCAAGTTGCTGACTTTCTGAGACTTTACTTTCTCATCTGCATATGGGAAAAGGTGAGTGTGGAAGTGAGGTACATGAGAGCTTGCTGGATCCGAAGGGGATTGATTCCTCTTGTTTGGGATCTTTTGGGAACCTGCAGCTTCTTGGCATGTCTTTCTGTTCTGATCACAGAAGCCTGGAGGATTGCTAGGTCACCTAGTGTCATTCCCCAAAACTTTCAGTGACTGTAGGTCATACCTTCCTCAGTCTATACTGCAGCCACTTGCTTGTTAACTGCCAGGGAATAATCAATTCTTATTGGCCTTGTTTCTATGTTATTGTGTTTTACTCCTAAGGGAAATTTAAGGGATATGTGACTGATGCTGTAGGTATTCACATTTTGTAATAGGCCTCATCTTAATCCTTTCAGGCTGTTATAACAAAATACTTTAGACTAGATACTTGGTAAGCAGCAGAAATTTATTGCTCACATTTCTGGAGCCTAGGAAGTCCGTCAAGGTGCCAGCAGATTTGGTGTCTGGGAGGGGCTCATTTCTAATTAGATAGCACCTTCTAGCTATGTCCTCATGTGACAGAAGGGACAAACAAGCTCTCTTGGGCTTCTTTTACAAGGATTAAGCCCATCCATGAGGACAGGGTGCTCATAACCTAATCACCTCCCGAAGGGCCCACCTCTTAATACAATTCCATTGAGGTTTAAGTTTCAACATATGAATTTTGGGGATTCATGAACATTCAGACCATAGCAGGCTGATACTTACTATACAGTACTTTTGCATTTTGTGGAGCAAAGCCACTTCAGAAGTGATACTGGTTTCATTAGTCAAAGTGGTAGTATGCTTTTCCTATACTTTTTCTGTGCTAACTGCATGTTACTGGCTGAGAAAGTGTGAACATTCTGTCACCATTGCCAGCTTATGCTTCTGTTTCTTTATTTTAGTTGAATTATTTAAGGGGAAGATAAGGACAGGCTTATATGCATTATGCTATTTGGAATATCATATTTTGGGTGATGGGAATTATTTCTATATTATTCTGTATTTTCTTTATTTTTGTATTTTATTTTTTCTCTGTTGTCCTCAGGGCAAGTTATTTTGTCCATTATTTTAATTTAAAAATAAGTCATCTACTTACCTATTACTGCCTGATTTCTGCTTTAGTTATTAAAGTACCAGTTTTCATTATCTTTGTAAAAAGAATCAACAGAAAGTTAAACAGAATCGTATGAACCAAGCACTTGTATTGTGGCTATTTTTATTCTAGAATTCTTAGTTTTATTTAGAAAAGCAAAGAAACAAAATAAACTCAAACTCAGCAAAAGAAACAAAGAAGCCAGCCAAATGTCTAACAATGAAGAGTTTGGTTAAATAAATTGTGGTACTTTAAGTTTAAAAAAATGCCAGCATTTGACTTGAGAAGATGTTAAGTGGGGAAACATATAAGATTGTATATAAAGTGTGATCCTAAATTTACCTCTTCTTAGACTGCACATAGAATATGTATGCACTAACGGCAAGTCAGGCTTGCCAATAATATTATGACAGTTGTCTCTTCATGATGGGATTATTGGTGTTTTTTATTTTCTACATTTTCTAAATCTAATTTTATTTCATAATCAGAAACAAATGTGTTACTTAAATAGCACACTGAGAAATTTGGTCAGACCTGCACCAGTCTATGTGGGACCGTGTAGCCTAACCCACTCTACTAGCTTAATCAGCACTGTTTTTATGACCTTGGTCTTTTTTTACACGTATGTGAGATTCCCCTTGGTAATTCAATATAGTTTGCCTTAGTTGGATTTTTCTCCTTGCGAAGGTAAAAATGAGCTAAAAATGACCAATTTCAGGAATAGTTTTTGTTTTCTAATTTAACATTTTGATATGAAAAGTTAACATTATAGGATGAATTAAATAAGGAATTTGACTTTGTATTAATTTGCTGAAAGACAAGTGATTTTGAAAATAATGTATTTCTCTCTAGTAACACTTGCTATTATTTTTTTTGTGGCCAATACTATTAATATTTGTAGTGATAATAAGAATTTACTCATATGGTATCTTTAAGCACAATTAATTAATTAATTTAAAATGAGAGCAAAACTTAGCATTTCTTGGCTCTGAATTTTTGTCTCATGAATATGCTTCCTTGTAAATGTGCAGATCACCTTGGCTGTAAAGAGGACTATGCTTGTCCTCAATGTGAATCAAGTTTTACCAGTGAGGATATTCTTGCTGAGCATCTTCAGACATTGCATCAGAAACCCACAGAGGAGAAAGAATTTAAGTGCAAGAACTGTGGGAAGAAATTCCCAGTTAAGCAGGCTTTGCAAAGACAGTGCGTATATTAAAGAATATCTTTAAAATTATAAGCTAACACAGTTTATTCCATTTGGCTTAACTCATAGTTTTTAACCTGTGTGTGTGTGTTTGTGTGCACGCGTGCACGCGCATGTTTTTGTGTGAGTGAGACATTAAGCATTTCACATTGGTATTGTCATTAACTCATCTTTTCTTAGTATAGTATGTTGATATTTGAAATATTCAAATTACGAATTTTAACACATGAACACTGTTTATGGTAATTGATTTTGTCCATTTAATAATTTGCCATTATGTATCAAACTTACTGGTTTAATCTGAAATTCAGATATGCCTTATTTAGTTACTCCTTCGAGGTAACAGACTTTTAGTTGTCTACATTTTATATTGCTTCTGGAATCTGTTAAAATAAAAGTTTAAGAAATGGGGAGAGTTCAAAGTATAAAGAATTCCTGGACATTTTGGGAAGCACTGTTTATTTGAGAACAACTTTGGAGGAATCATTTAAAGATGCATAGGTCCCGGATGTAACAATATGATGAATTAGATGATCCCACACATAGCTCTGTACCCTTTTTTATTTTAACAATTTATATTAACAACATAAAATTATCTTTATTTAAATATTTTACAGGATCAGAAATTATTAAAAGTGAGAAAGTAGATACATGCATTTGTAAAGTTTTATTTTTTTTCTCATTAAAGTTTTTAATTTTAATCAGATAATTGACTTTAAGTAATTTAAAAGCATATTTACATGTTGGATACAACTGTAGACTATCATTTTGTTGAAGCCAATGACTTCCATTATGAAAGTAATATAAATTGTCCCATCTCATCAACATATGTCTTTTTCTCTTCTCTTATGTGCTGCCATCCTGCCATTTACTTTCTTTCTCCAACCTTAGCTTCTCATTTTAACAGAATGTCACCTTACTTATGAGCAGGAAATCTTTAACATAGGCTTTAATGTTACATTTTTGTGTTTCATTGAACTAAAATTCTGAAATATGCTACATTTCATACTAAGACTATAAATATTATACGCATCAACTTTTGCTTATAAAAATTGAGATGAAAAATTGTGCTTGAAACTTACTAAATGTTCAGAGTTTCAGAACTTTTATAATAGCAGGATACTACATATTTAGAAGTTCTATTGTATATTCTTAAGAAAACAAGCAAGGGCTATATGCTTTTAAATAAATAGATGTTAAGTTTCATTCTAGTTTGCTTTTATTGCATTTTGTATTATATATTTATACAAAAGGCACCCTGCTGAGCAAGAGCTTAGAGTTAAATAAGGTACTACTAAAAATTTAAAAAGGCAAAAGACAGAAGGAAAAAAAGGATCACGAACGTGACTTTATTCAGAGTTAGCATAGTTTCTTTTTTGTCTTAGAGTTCCAGTTTTTGTTTTTTTTCTTTCTCTTTTTCCTATTTCCCTTTAGTGTTCTTCAGTGCACAGCGAAAAGCAGTCTGAAGGAGTCTTCGCGAAGTTTTCAGTGCTCTGTTTGCAATTCTTCCTTCAGTTCAGCATCGAGGTTTTGTGTCTGAGTTATGAAATGGCTGTTATATAATTGTGGGTCATTTTTTGCATGCACACTTTCATGCTTCTTAGTAATTCAGTTTCACATACCTACAGAATTTAAATGCTTTTCTTCTTACCTGCATAGGTAATGCATGGAATGACCCCAAAACTCTACTAGGGAGCATGTATTACAAAATCTTGCTGATGTTAGAGTTTTGTAGGTATGTCTTCACCATTTCTTCTCCCTGTTCCGCTTTGCTGGTTGTCTTGTAGTTTTGAGCAGCACCAGGAGACTTGCCGGGGGGATGCCAGGTTTGTGTGCAAGGCTGACAGCTGTGGAAAGAGGCTGAAGAGCAAGGATGCCCTGAAAAGACACCAGGAAAATGTCCACACTGGTGAGGAGTCATTGGAGGGTCGTTTCCGAAGGGGCTTCCTTTCCCCAGGCCGCAGCGATCTGTTTTTAATTCTCACTCTTGAGGAGAGAGCTGGCTTTTCCATTGTGTTTCACACAGATGTGGAGCGCTGGCAGTGGAGTTTTTTCTTTCACTGAACACTATTTCTTTCTCAAGTTGAATTTAGCAGCATTTATTCTTTTTCCCATTTCTGAATTAATTGTAAGTGTAAGCCTTAGTTAGAGTCTAGTTATGTTTGGGTGGTCAGGTGCATTAAGAATTAATATTTCTAAGTAAGAATTTTAACTGTTTCAGCATATGACATTTCTTTTATAAATTGTTAAAATGTATGATTATTAAGTGATGTCCTTCTGCCTTATTATTTTTACAAATATAAAATCCAACTTGTGAAAATACTTACAGTTCTCCTAAGTTAGAGAAAATTGCTAACACATTTTGACATTGGAATTGAATATGTATGGATTAAGAAAACAAATATTATTTGAATTTCATCTAATAGCTAGCTAAACAGTAAAACAAATATAAAATTTGACTGTCTTTTAGGTTTATCTGCTTAGCACATGGTATACTGTCAGTAAATATATTTTGGCTTAGGGATTAAATCTATTGCAGTGAGTTGAACAGATGGCTGTATTGTCCCAGTTAACTTTTTACTTCTTGTCTTTTTACCTCCGTAGACTTCCTCCTTAAAGGAGGTTGAGATTTATGAAACCCTGTATGTTCTTCTATTCATATTCTTTGTTCATGTGTTTATTTTTGCCTTGACTTCTGGGAAGTGGGTAGCTATGTGTCTCTGGATGTTGGGGAAAGTGAATTTCTTTTCTCCCTTCGGTTGTTTATTTTTATATTCAGGAGAAGATGATAATCTGCAACCAGCATCTGTATCCTATATTTGTTCATTGTCCAAAAAGTATTCACTTTATTAATAATACAGTTATAGAGGCTAGTATGAACAACTGCTAGCTGCAACTTTCCATCATTGGTTTGGGCTGCATATTAAGTGCAGCCTGTGGTGAAAGCTCTGTGTGGTGGAAGTAGGGCCTTGTGAAATGCACCTCCAGCTTGGTGCCCTTCACTAGGCTTTTACAGTGTTCTGGTTTCTTTCTTTCCTTTTGAAGAATACATGGCTGACTTAGGGAAGATGACATTTTTTCTGAATTCCGTATACCAGGATATTCCCTATGATTACAAAAGGCAAGCATAACTTTTTGATAGACTTGCCTTCATAGTTTTTTGATTTTCAATGCTGTTCTAGTTAAAATGCTATTCTTAATTTTCTTCATCTATGTCTGCAATAAATTGTAATAGAACTTTCATGTCAGTTTTAAAGTTTAGGTTTGCTAAACTAAGTGAAAAACCAGATGCATACGAAACTCTGGAAACTTTCATTCTTACTGGGCATGTGGTCTTCAGGCTGTGCTATAAGCACAATTTCTTTGAGGCTTCTTGTAGTTGACCTTGCATATTGTAATATTACTAATTCTGGAAATTTATGGGGTTTTTATAGGAAATAATTCATAAAAGGAAATCTTGTTTTATAATTTTTTTTTATTTGTTGACCATATAAAGTGTAAAATCTTGCTGTATTTTAGCTAACGGTTACTATGCCATGTATTTCACTGGGGTTGGTACATGATGTCATTCTCTCATTCATAGTATGTCTCTTGCTTCTCCCCTTTCCTCTATGGGCTACACCGGCATTTGAGGAAAGAATATTCCCTATTGGAGATAGTAAACAAAGAAGCTCTCATATACATGCTTGTAGAATCCTTTATTATAGAAAGACAAGGCGCTCAAAGAAAGAGATCTTTGATGGCAAATTTTTTTTGTTAAGGTGATATGAATTGAGGATGATGATTAGAGAGAAGCTGATTTTTTTAATATGGATCACATTTTTCCATAGCAACCGTAACATGTGGTAGGTAGGTTCTCAGACCAGCTCCTAAAAGCATACTTAGCTTCACAGTGTGTTGAAACTTGAGTATTTAAGTGATTGTGTATTCAGTACAGTTGTATTAATTTCCTCACATGGCCTACTGATGTGAGTAATGTGTTCCTAAATGTTTTTGAAAGTTTAAATCTGAAAGTCAAATATCAGATTTACCTCAACAGGGAAGTTAAGACAGCATAACATCTAATTAGAGCTTTGCAGGTGCTGTTATCCATGAGCCCAGGGGAGCTGGTAGAGTGATGAGGCTCCTCATAGTTACTTAAGAGGAAACAGAGAGTCAGGGGGCCAAGCTCCTCATCACTTCCCATCTTTCTCTTTTGCTTAGATTCCATGGTTGCTGACAAAGAGACTTTGCATTTATGGGAGATAACATTTATTTACATTCTCAGATGAATAGTCATACATTTTTCCTGTGTGTCTTCTCAGAGGAGCTAGGATTCTTCTAGGGCGAAGTAGAGGAGAAGCCATGAAAAGGAGAGAGAAGATTGAAGAGTGGGGATGAGGGTTTGATGTATTCCCCTTGATACCTGGCAGCAGAGCTGTGTCAGGAGTGCAGGGGTAAAGTGAGAGTGGTGGGTGGAGAAATCTGTTTCGTTCTCTCTTCTCTCCTTCTCGGACCCACCCAATGGGAAGGAGTAGGGCCTAGTATCAAAGAGCAGTTGCTATGAGGACTAGGACAGGGCAATAAAGGATTATCGATGGAAGATGGACCATCCCAACGAGTAGGAGCTGGAAAAGAGGGAATATTCTTTCTGAATGGTGACTCTCCTAGTGGTGTTTAGGAAAGTGATGACCAAATATATGCTATCAGATATTCATTTTGCCTGGGAGAATTTTCTCCTTTAGTAGCCATGTTACTTTTCAATCACTAAGAAACATTTTCTTGGCTGTCATAGCCTATTAAAAGCAGCACATTAAATGGAATAGGCATCTTGAATAATAAGACAAAAATTCCTATTTGCCATTTAAAAGTGTATTTCTCTTTCATAAATGCAGTCCTATAATAAAATGAAATCATTTTGTAATATTGATTTTACTTGTTTTAGATTTGCTTCAAAATATAGAGAAGTGGGGGAGTGAATGGGGTTGAGATTGGGGCAGGAATAGTCATGGTGAGTCATTGCTGGGACCAGGTGATGGATAGATGGTGATTCATTATACTATATGCTTACTTTTTGTATATTTGAAATCAACCAATTAAAAGTTGAAAACATATTTTATGGTTATTCATTGTGGTGCATTTGATACTCTTATTATATCATATTTAATAATGTTTGATTGCCTCTTCATTTCTATGACAACTGTGAAATTTGAAATATGAAATGAGCTACTATAAACATAATCACTACATAAGAAGACAGAATTGGGCTTTGAGTAATAGTATGAATTGCCAATATATTGTTTTATTGTACTTTATTTCTTAACATTAATTTGAAAAGCATATACTTAAATATTTTATAGGACCCTAGTGCTGGGAATAATAGTCTATAAATTCTATCTTAAAAAACTTAGCTGATTAAATAAAATATTCAGTTGAAATATAGAAGAATTAACACAATCAATTTATGAATTAATTTAGTTTTTTCTTTTACAAACATTTGATTAAATTTAATTTTGATTTGAATTCCTTGTGGATATATCATTTTCTCTTTTACTAATATATAGTATTAGTACATGGAAAAGTGAAAGGCCGGTTTTATATATGTAGAAAATGGTATATGAAACTGTGAAGATGTCTCAAATTTAAAAAGAAAGCTTTTACACAGAATGGGAGAGCGTATTTGCGAACTACCCATCTGACAAGTGATTAATAAACAGAATATATAAGATGCTCAAACAACTCAATAGGAAAAAATCAAATAATCTAATTAAAAATGGACAAAAGATCTGAATAAACATTTTTCAAAAGAAGACATACAGATGGCCTACAGGTATATGAAAAAATGTTCAACAAAATTAATCATCAGAAAAAAATGCAAATCAAAACTATAGTGAGATATCATCTCCCCCTAGTTAAAATGGCTTTTATCCAAAAGACAGGCAATAACGAATGCTGGAGAGGATGTGGAGAAAGGGGAATGCTTGTATGCTGTTGGTGGGAATGCAAATTAGTACAGCCTCTGTGGACGATGGTATGGTGGTTACTCCAAAGACTGAAGATAGAGCTAGCAATTCCACTGCTGGATATATACCCCAATGAAAGGAAATCGGTATATCGAAGAGGTGTCTGCACTCCCATGTTTATTGCAGCACTATTAACAGTAGCCAAGATTTGGAATCAACCTAAGTGTCCATCAATGAGAGAATGGGTAAAGCTAATTTTCTTAAGTGAAGTAAGCCAGGCACAGCTGCACAAATTTCACATGTGCTAATTTATATATGGAAGCTAAAATTAAAACTATTAAACTCATGAAGATAGAGAATGGAATGATGGTTACCGGAGACTGGGAAGGGTAGCAGGGAAGGGGTGAATAAAATGGGGATAGTTAATAGGTGTAAAAATATAGTTAGAATAAATACAATCTATTATTCGATAGCACAACAGGGTGACTATAGTCAACATAACTTATTGTATATTTAAAAATAAAACAACAGAATATATTGTATATTTAAAAATAAAAGAACTAAAAAGAAACGAAACAGAAGGGATGTTTCTAACACAAAGAAATGACAGATGCTTGAGATGATGGATACCCCAATTACCCTGATGTGATTATTACACATTGCATGCCTATATTGAAACATCACATGTACCCTAAAAATACATACAACTATTATGTACCCATAATAACAAAAATTATGAAAATGTATATAAGCTTCTGCATTTTCTTGGGAGCTTGGGTCTTTATTCTGAAGGCTCCCCTATATACATGTTAAGTAAATTTGTATGTCTTTTCTCTATTTAAAAAATAATTAAAAACAAGATTTAAAATATAACTTACTCTTTAAGTTTAATGGATATATCTACAACACTGAATAGTTTAGAATTCTAAATTATGAAGATGAACTTACATATCACCTCAAAACACTATTTGTTGTTCCTCTTGATAGTCTCATTTTTAAATCATGATGGTATTTTATTTCTATTTTAGGAGATCCTAAGAAAAAGCTTATATGTTCAGTGTGCAATAAAAAGTGTTCTTCAGCATCAAGCCTACAGGAACATAGAAAGGTCAGTAAGATAAAGATTCACCACAGTTTAATATCTATCTTTAACAATTTTAATATGTTTTATAGTAAGTATAAAAGTTAACATTATTTTGATGTGAAAAGATAATCTGAAAAATCAATGGCAATTGTTAACTCTAACAACATTAGCAACTGTTTAATAGAATATATAATAAAATAGAATTAAAATGTAGTTTTAATTTTTGCTCTTGCCATGACAAGGTCCAATATATGCATACTATATTTTATTATTATAACAAAGATGTAAATGATCATTCTTAATTTCACATATTGTTTCTTTTAGCATAGCTATGAGCATAAGATATTTTCTTTTAGTTTTTACAAAAGGGAAGGAGATGGTATTCTTGAAAATAAAATTTTACTTTTGTTATGGTTTGTAAAATGAATTTTTGTCTCTGTTTATATATAGAAGTATTACAAAGTAATTTGACAGGACTTAAAATTTATATGATTTTTAATCCAGTAGCTCCAACCATGTGCTGTGGATTTAACTTATAACATGTGAGGTAGCTAAATTATTGTGTTGGTATGACTAAGGTTATATCTTGTATGTTTAGTGATTTTGATCCTTAAGGAGAAATAATAGGACAAGCACCAGACCAGGAATCAGGGTAGTGGGTTTCTTTTTCTGTCACCAACCTTCCATGTAACATTAGGCCTTTCTTCTCTCATTTATAAAACGGGACACTGAATTGATCAGTATTCTCTTGTTTGTTTGTTCTCTATGTACCATGAAACTACTTTTCTTTGGTTTTCGGTTTTCAAGTGGCAGTCTTTTTAGATTGTTTAGAGTTATGGAATGCTTTATGAATTTGTGTGTCCTCCTTGTGCAGAGGCCATGCTAATCTTCTTTGTTACATTCCAATTTCAATGCTGCTAAAATGGGCACTGAGACTGCTTTTAAAAGAAGTTTTGCACAGAATGCCAATCCAGAGGACCCTTTTATAGGTCCTTTTTCCTCCTTCCCCATCACCCTTATGGCTTCTGAAGCAGAACCCTTATGACTGAAGCAGTTAATCTTTTGAAGAGACAAAACAATTAAGTCTGCTGGAATAGATATCTTCTAAGCATCCTCTTTTATAATTCTATGATTTATTTTTCTGACCCATTTAAATCTTAGAGGTTGAAATTTAAGCTATTTTACCAAATAGAGCAATGGTTCCCAACCTTCTTGGTACTAGGGACCACTTTCCTGGAAGGCAAGTTTTCCAAGGACCAGGGGGTGGGGAGAGGTGGTTTTAGGATGATTCAAGCACATTACATTTATTGTATACTTTATTTCTATTATTATTATATTATAATGTTTAATGAAATAATTATATAACTCAGCATAATATAGAATCAGTGAGAGCCCTGAACCTGTTCTCTTGTAACTAGATGGTTTGGGGGTGATGGGAGACGGTGACAGATCATCAGGCATCAGAAACTCCTATGTGATGGTAATGGAATATAGAAACTATAACTCATGCCTCCTGAGTGGTCTTTGCAGAATGTTAGTAAGTTGCTAGCTCAGTGCAGCCCTTCCTCCATTTCAGCCATAGTCCTTCACTATTCAGCCTTTCCGAATCCATAGGCAACTTTTATTGACTCCAGTTGCAACTTTTATTTATTTATTTATTTATTTATTTATTTATTTTTTTGCTGAGACGGAGTCTTGCTCTGTCACCCAGGCTGGAGTGCTGTGGCTGGATCTCAGCTCAGTGCAAGCTCCGCCTCCTGGGTTTACACCATTCTCCTGCCTCAGCCTCCCAAGTAGCTGGGACTACAGGCGCCCGCCACTTCGCCCGGCTAGTTTTTTGGGTTTTTTTTAGTAGAGACAGGGTTTCACTGTGTTCGCCAGGATGGTCTCGATCTCCTGACCTTGTGATCCGCCCGTCTCGGACTCCCAAAGTGCTGGGATTACAGGCTTGAGCCACCGCGCCCGGCCGCAACTTTTCTTATAGTTGAGAGTGTCTAACGTCTCATAGAGTTTGGTCACAGTATTTCACCTTGCCAGTAGATGATGCTTTCTGACAATGCCAAATTATAGTATGGTCTTGTATCTTAAATTACTGTATATTATTTCATATAATGATAAGGTATATTATGATTCTTCTTGAAAATAATTTTAGAGTTCAAATTTTAAAATATTACCCTCCAAATTGGTATACTGTAAATTTTATAAAATCTCATAAAAATATACTTTATTTAGCATCTGGCATAATTAAATAGTATTACTTGTCATTTTCACTTTAAGTATGATCTTTTTATTAAGCATTTTAAGGAATTTTGAAAATAGCTTTGGCTTGAATTTTTCACTATAAATGAGATAGTCAATGCAAAAATGCTTTAATGTATAGTAGATGTTCCCTTTATAATTTTGGGAATATCAGTTCAATTCAACCTTGAAAAGTGTTTCACGTTGAAGCCATGAGAATTGAGAAGTGAACAATATTTCACTTAAAAATGAAACAAATGAACAGTGTTTCATTTAACAATTTCCATTTTATATATGGATGAATAATTTTTATAATTTTATATATCAATAGAAATTTAACATTAAAAATGAAAACAAAACTTTTCATTTATATATGACTCAGAAGGTATGACATCTCTTTAGAGTATCTTGTCATTATAAAATTATATATTATATATTACAGAAACATAGAGTTTAAGAATATAAATCTGCTTTTACTGTCTTTAGATAAACATTACAAATCGTATCATTGGTCCTCAAACATAGGTGTTTCACTGAAGCCACTGTGAAAGTCTTTGATGATAGAAGATGCTGCCTTTAACATGCCTCAGGCTGGAAGTTTTTCTTGTGTGCTGTGGGGCACTAGCATTGCAAACGCTTGTGCAGGCAGTCATACAGATCCCCCGTGCTTTCTAAAGGAACTCTTTGGATTACAGATATCCCCTCATAGATACCATTGGATCTAAGTAGGAGAGATAAGTCAGACTCTTGTGGAATGGCATATTTTGGCTTCTGCCTTGTTTCTCTACTTTTCCCCTGCTTTACATAACTGATTTTAATGACTCACCAAGAGTCAGACCTGACAGAAACAGAGGCCGGTTGGCAGCCTTCGACCTGCCACGTGCTTGGGTATTGAATTAAGCCGTGGGCTGCAGGCCTGGGATCTGTCAGCCTTGCCCCAGCATCTGTTTCCCTGCCTTGAGGCCTTCTATGGCCATTTAGATCAAGAGAACCATTTATCAGGGGCCAGCCGAGTCCTCCACTCATTACTCATGTGCTGTACCAGTTCAGGGACTTTTGCCTAGATCTTTCACTCTGCACCGTTGTTCCTAGTTATTCTGCAGAGACACTGTCTTGGCTTCTTGCACAAGGGCCTTTACTTCTCTGGGGTTTAGTATTGTGAGCTGGACCTTTAATGAGGTTCAGACAAAAACATGACTTCACCACAACCATTTCTGAGTATTCAACAACATAGTGTGATGCTGCTGTTCACTGGGATGATCAACATTTCTAATCTGATATGATATGTAATATATTTCTTTTAGAATTGAATACATTGTTTCTGAAAAACTAGACTTCTACTTTTCATACCACCTATCCAGTTTCTCTATGTTAGTGTCTGGGAGGGAAATAGCTAATTTAATATTCAATTTTAATATTTATATTAGCCAATTGTTTACAACAGTTATATCCCCCCTTATTGTGGTTTTAAAATATATTTTATCTGTATGTTTAAGTTATACAACATAATGTCATGAGATACACATATAGTTAAAATGATTATTTTAGTGAAATAAATTAATGTATGCATTATCTCACATAGTTACCCATTTTACCTCCTGTGGCAAGAGCAACTATAATCTACTCACTTAGCAAAAATCCAGAATATAATACGCTATTATCAATTGTAACATTAGATCTTTAGTTATTCATCCTGCATGTCTGCTACTTTGGATCCTTTGACTAGATTTCCTCATTTTAAAAATTGTGGTCCACCTATCATGTGAGACTTTTTTTTTTTTTTTTTTTTTGAGACAGAGTCTCACTCTTTTAGCCAGGCTAGAGTGCAATGGCATGATCTCAGTTCACTCAAGCCTCAACTTCGCAGATTCAAACAATCATCCTGCTTCAGCCTCCTGTGCAGCTGGGACCACAGACATATGCCACCACACCTGGCTATTTAAAAAAAGTTTTTTTGTAGGGACGACGTCTCACTTTGTTGTCCAGGCTGGTCTCGAACTCCTGGGCTCAAGCAATCCTCTTGCCTTGGCCTCCGAAAGTGCTGGGATTACAAATGTGAGCCACTGCATTTGGCTCATGTGAAACTTTTATTGTGTACTAAATGCTTTTCAGAATCCTGTATTTTCTGATTTTTTACTATAATTAATGTTGCGCTCTGTACTATGTACATTTAAGTTTAAAATATTGTTGGCTACCGTAAAGGGAATATTATTAACTGCATGCTACATATTTCCAAGTCTAAATTTGTGCATAACAGAAGAGTTATTATATATTAGGTATAATTTTATTACAGAGTATAAATTTAATATGTACTAAATGGGACAGCTGTATTATACTTTTAAGGACTATGAATATTATGTCTCAAATGATATTTTTTATTAGTTAACTTATGTCCATTGCATTTTCAGTGTATATAGGTTAGTGTGAACTAATTAGGGCTGAACTATAATATATAGTTTGGGTATTGCAGTAGCAGCTGTTCACATGTTTACACTTTTGCTTGAGAGCTGTGTAATTTACTAGGCTTTGACAGTTTTTAACTGCCTATTTAATCTTTTGCAGATTCATGAGATATTTGATTGTCAAGAATGTATGAAGAAATTTATTTCAGCTAATCAGCTAAAACGTCATATGATCACCCACTCAGGTAAACTATATACTTTTTTTGTTTATAGTGATATCATTACAAAAGAATTACATTGTCACTTTTATAAACTATAAGAGTGGTAATCAGGGGCCTTAGCTATAAATTCGACTTTGGACATTTACTAGTCATGTGATTCTTTACAGGATACTTTATACTCTAGACCTCAGTTTATTTACAGAGCAAAGGTGCTTAGAGTAGATGATATTGAAGATCTTCAGAATCACCATGTAATTTGTCACTTAGTCCTCCTTGAGCCTCAGTTTCTTTATTCTTCGTTTGTGAAATGGGATACTGATGCCTACCTTTCATATTAGATGTGAAGATTAAATGAGATCATTTAGGTACTGTGCTAGCATAGTGTCTGATATTTAGTAGATATTCAAAAATTTTAATTCTTGTATTTCTAGATACTTTTACATTCTAGCTAAGTTACTAATAAATGTTAGTAAGAAATCTATAAATACATTTTGAGTATGTAAGTTTTTAAAGCGGTAGTTTCATTTAAGCAAATCTCAGGAATAGGTCTGTTTTACTAATGCAAATTTAAAAATTCAGCTCTGAAAATAATATTTACTTTGTGGAGTCTCTAGTGTTTAAGATATCTATAATTTGAGGCGATTGAAGTCAGAATGTTTTTGAATATGCACATTGTTGATACATATGAATATTTTAGTAAATTAAAATCAGATCAAAACCTATTATCTTTTAGGTATGCTTTACTTGATTCATATTGTATATTTTTTATTTAGGTATCAATGTTATATGGATATTGCATAAATATGGATTTTACATACCAATCTAAATGTCTTGTTCCTGCTGAGCATTGGAACCTGTGCCTCCATGAGGCCTCTGTGGCCCCAGTGGGGAGGCAGCTCTGTTCTTTACCTACATCCCTGTCAGGTCACTTTCTACATTCGGGGCCCTGACCCTGATTTAAACTCTCACATATCAGCATGGTTTTCATCTGGAAATAGGATTCCTTCCTTGAATTTAAACCTTTTCTTTATATCTATGCTACTTTAAAAATTCAAAATACATCTGTAAGAGAACAAGCTCATGTTTCATTTGGGAATAGACACATTTATGTGTCTATTATGTGGATGGTAGATGTTTTTTCGTTGTTTGACCATGCTTTAGTTTACTTACCATGAGAAGCCATATAAGGTAAGGGTGTTTTCTCTTTTATGCTTTACCTTTATATCGATATGAGATTGTCTCCACTCATTTTTTTTTAATAGAAAAACGACCCTATAATTGCGAGATTTGTAATAAGTCTTTCAAGAGGCTTGATCAAGTGGGTGCTCACAAAGTAATACACAGTGAAGACAAACCTTACAAATGCAAACTTTGTGGAAAGGGATTTGCCCACAGAAATGTTTACAAGAATCATAAGAAGGTAAAAGCTTATTAATATTATTATTTTTATGAATTTGCTGGTGTGATTTTTATCTTTTGATGAAGCTTTTGTACATCTGGGGCCTACTGTATATAATGCAACAACTAGAGAAGATCACTCACCTGGGCCATAAACCCTCACAACCTCCTTTCTGTCTTTCATTCTCTTTTGAAACTGTCCTTATAAGCAGAGTGCCTAGTTTTTCTTAACAAAGCTATTAGATTAATTTTATGGGATTTACTAATCACAAAGTCTTTATTCTTTTCCTTCTTTCCATAAACTTTGATGCTTTTTATTACATTAGCTTTTTGAAATTCCCTTCATGCTTGGAATCCTTGTATGCTCTGCTAGGTCTTTTGCCAATTTCTCTGAATGTTTTTGACTTCCTTTCCCCTCAGGAGGTTATTCTGGATCCTTTGCCTGTGAACCTCTTCTGTGTTCTCTCTCCTTAAGAAATGTCAACTACATCCATGACTTCTGCTATCAACACCATACTGATGAATTCCAAATGATTTATTTTCTTTAATCCCAAGTTTCAGACTCACATTTATAACTGGGCATCTTTTCGACATAATGAATTCAGCATGCCCCAGAATGGTTTTTTCATTCTCTTTGCCCGAGATAGCTTCTCTTTTGGAGTTTCCTCTTTCTCTTAATGACAGAAGCATATCATTATCCTAGTCTCTTTATTCAGCATTGGTCCCTTTATAAAATTAGAAACCAAATGTAAAGACTCTACCCTTTACATTATCTCATCACTTTCACAGTCATCCCTTCCTTTACCATTCCAACATCCTGATTATTTCTCCTCTGGATTCCTTTAATACTCATCTAATTAGGCTTATCACTTCCTGCTGCAATCCATCCTACAAGGCAGCTCATCCCAAAGCATCACTCTGGTATATCACTCTCATACTCTAATATTAAAAGTAGATTGCCAGTGCCTACATATGTAATAGTATGTACACCTTCACCTGTCATTCAGAGTTCTCTACATCATGACCTCAGCCTACTTCTCCAGCTTTTTATCCTTTTATCTGCATTAACCATGCCTAAAACAACTAACTATTTGCCTGCCTTCTGTGTGATCTCTCTACCTTTCTCTTTCTCTTCAAGTTATTAATATAATGTCCTAGTTTCTTCTGTTGATTTTGGTTTACATTTCTTATACTTTACCTTTGCTCAAGTTCTTGTTTCAGAATGTATCATGTAGATAATACATCATGCTTGAATTGAATTCGGGAAATATGTCCAAAGATATTCAACATTTTAGAAATGCATGTAAAAACATTTTGTGATATACAAAATATTTGCTAATTGATTTGAGTTGATGTATTATAGCACGCTGTTAAATAACATGTATATGATCTTTTAAAAATAATTTGTTCATATTTTTCAGTTATTATGCTCCGTGAGGATTATAATTATTATAATATTTATGGGATACTTCCGAAGACTTCATTTTATCTCTTTTGAAATCATTTAAAAATTATGATACCAATTTCAACTTTAGTCCAAAAAGAGAAAGAAAACGGCAGATTTACCAAAGAATAAACTGTTGATTATAGTGTCTTAAGTCATCTCTGCCTAATTTCTTCCTTACCATCTTTATGTTTACCTCAAGCATTGTACATTTGGGGCAGGACTGTGTTCATTACTGCTGCTTTGGAATTACATGACTATAAAAAATTATCTGGCTAGTTCCTGTTTAGTCTCTGGAACTCTCTTACTCCTTTCTTTGATGAAACTGATCTATCCACATTTATGAGTTTTTCACAGTTTGGTTCATGTTATATGCCATATGGGAATTTGGCACAGGATCTTTGCACCATCTCTCATGCTTTAAGCCATAAATCATGTAAAAGTAATAATGATGTCTTGGGAAGCATAGAAACAATGGTGCCTATAATTTCCAAACTGGAAAGCACATTCAATCCTTCTGCACTAGACAAATGTATTTCTTACCGTGTTATGATCCTAGTGTATATTTGGCATTGTTGCATGAAAATACCTGAAGTAGTCTCCAAGAATCATGTAAAAACAGAAGATCAACCTTTTCTTCCATCATAATCATTAACGGCTAGTTGGGAAACATAAAAGTAAGGCTATGCCACAGAAATCAGAAAAAAACCTTAAGAGTCAGTGTGATCTTTATCTTTTAGTATGCTTGAGGGTTATTACTTTAATTAATTATTCTTTTCTTTTTTGAGTATATTATATATATTTTATTATACTTATTTGAGTTATTTTGGGTTGGTTCTTTTTTAACATTCAGACTTGCTTGAAAAATGGAATATTATTTTTCATTGTGATTATGATAGCATATAGATAAATTTTATTTATTTTTATTCTTTGAAATAGAGTCTCACTCTGTCACTCAGGCTGGAGTGTGGTGGTGCAGTCTTGGCTCACTGCAATCTCTGCCTTCCAGGTTCAAGTGATTCTTGAGTCTCAGCCTTCCAAGTAGCTGGGACTACAGGTGTGTGCCACCATGCCTGGCTAATTTTTATATTTTTAATAGAGACAGGGTTTCACCATATTGGCGAGGCTGGTCCAGAACTCCTGACCTCAAGCAGTCCGCCTGCCTTGGCCTCCCAAAATGCTGGGATTATAGGCGAGAGCCACAGCGCCTGGCCAGCATATAGAGAAATTTTAAAGGGGTGGTTTTTATTTTGAAAATTTAGTTACTCATTTATTTCATCATCTTGCCAGTTATGTGGGTTTAATAGGTTACTTTTTCTTCTCCATTTTTTTCTGACAATCATTTGATCTGAATTACAGTTGTATTTTAGGATCTGGCTAAAAAAACTCGTTGATCTTGATTCAAATATACTTTGATTCTTTAAATCACAATTGAACCAGCGTTTCAGAGCCAGAGGAGATAGAAACCATTCAGTTAGTCTTCACTCTCCATTGTGTTCCCTGTCAAATATAATGTAAAGCAAAATGTGGGTAAGTTGTACAGTGCTTCCCGCCTCCTGCTGTAGGATACATGTTTAGACGTACTGAACCATCTTGGATCCTAGAGCTGGCACTACTTGCTTGATGACGGAAGTGAGTATGGAGGGGTTTTGCCCTGATGAAGTCACAAACAGGCTTCTGGGGGACAGGTGTGTGTCTATTCAAATAAATGATCTTTTTTCCTGACCCTTTACATAGGCTTCCAGGGATGAAACTTTAGAGGCTTATGAGGAAATCTAGTCACAACTTCTCCTGGAATAATTCCATTGGGCCTTAATGTCTCATCAAGTCTTTTTCAAATTCTGGGCCATGACTGCTCTGTAGGTCTTGAAATCGATTTACTGAGTGATGACTGGCCATTAAAAAATAGAATAGAAGGCTGGATGTAGTGGCTTATGCCTGTAATCCCAGCACTTTGGGAGGACGAGGTGGGCAGATCCCCTGAGGTCAGGAGTTCTAGATCAGCCTGGCCAACGTGGCAAAATGCCATCTCTACTAAAAATACAAAAAAATTAGCCGGGTGTGGTGGTGCTCGCCTGTAGTCCCAGCTACTTATTTAGAAGGCTGAGGCAGGAGAATCACTTGCAACCGGGAGGTGAAGGTTGCAGTGAGCCAAGATTGCGCTACTCCAGCCTGGCGGCAGAGCGAAACTCCATCTTAAAAAAAACAAACAAAAAAATAGAATAGAAAATATAGAGTAATACATGTGTTTGTGTGTTTATGTGTGTATGTGTGTTAGATTTTGGAGTCAGAATTATTTATTTGGTCATAGTCAAACTATTTAAAAGGCAATACAGTTCACTCTTTGCCTGGTATAGATTTTATTAGACCTTAAAGAAAGTAACAAGTTTCTCCCTAAAAATATCATGGATTAGAATCTAAAACCAAAACATATGGTGTAAGTTTAACATAGCAAAAAAAAAAGTTCTTGAAAATGTCCTGGAAAGATGTCATCTTGGAGACTGAGTGATATTCACTCAACAGTTAGAGCCCAGCCACTCTTTCCTTCAGCTTTTGCATCAGGTTACTCTTCAGTGATACTGCAGGTAGTACCCATTCATTTAAGGTGTTGCTATATCGTACAAAATCACCTATCTTTTTATGCTAGAAGCACATTCACAATGAGCTGCGCACGTTATGAGGGACATGCAGGATTTGAGTCTGACAGAAGGAACCACAGATATAGATCATTATCCAAAGTTTATTTAGCTAATGGCAAATTGCTTGCCCTATTTTAATTGTTCTTTTTCTTAAGTGGATGATGAGATAGCAATGTACAATTTAAAACAATATTTTTTACTTATATTTTTTCTTTATTGAAGCATAATGAGTGAAATTTGTATATGTTTATGGTATACAATGTAATTATATATATATACACACACACACATATTGTGAAATGATTACCACCCAATTAATATATTCATTAGTCACACATGTTATCTTTTTTGTAGTGAAAATATCCAAAATCTACTCTGTTAATTTTAAGTGTTCTCACTACAAAAAAAGGATAAGCATGTGAAATAATGGATATGTTAATTAGCTTGGTTTAGCCATTTCACTAAACATCATGTCATACACCATATAGATACAATTTTTATGTGTCAATTAAAATAAATAAATAAAATGAAGATCTACTTTCTTAGCAATCTTCAAGTATACAATGCATAATTACTAAATGTAGCCACAATGATATACTACAGCAGTCCCCAACTTTCTTGATGCCAGGGACCAGTTTCGTGGAAGACAGTTTTTCCATGGACCAGTGTTGGGCAGGGGGATGGTTTCAGGATGATTCAAGTGCATTACATTTATTATGCACTTTATTTCTATTATTATTACATTGTAAAATGTAATGAAATAATTATACAACTCACCATAATGTAGAATCAGTGGGATCCTTCAGCTTGTTTTCCTGCAACTAGATGGTCCCATCTAGGGGTGATGAGAGACAGTGACAGATCATCAGGCATTAGATTCTCATAAGGAGCGTGCAACCTAGATCCCTTGTGTGCGCAGTTCACAATAGGATTCGTGCTCCTGTGAGAATCTAATGTCGCCACTGATCTGACAGGAGGTGGAGCTCAGGCGATAATGTGAGTGATGAGGAGTGGCTGTAAATACAGAAGAAGCTTCACTTACTTGCCCGCCATTCACTTCCTGCTGTGTGGCCTGGTTCCTAACAGGCTATGGGCTGCTATTGTGGGGTTGGGTAACCATGCTGTAGCAGGGTTGGGGACCCCCTGCTGTAATATACATCTCTAGAACTTACTTATCCTGTGTAACTGAAACTTTGTATCCCTTGACCAACATCTTCCCATTCCTCCTTTCCCCTGCCCCTTCACCTCTACCCCTAGTTCCTGGCATCCACCGTTCTACTCTCTGCTTCTGTGTGTTCGGCCTTTTTAGATTCCACATGTAAGTGAGATCATGCAGTATTTGTCTTTCTGTGTCTGGCTTCTTTCACTTATCATAATGTCCTCCATGTTCATTAATGTTGCCAAAAAGGACAGGATTTCTTTCCTTTTTAAGGCTGAATAATATTCCATTGTGTCTATATACCACATTTTCTGTATCCATTCATCTGTCAATGGACTCTTAGGTTGTTTTTATTTCCTGGCTGTTACACTATGAACATGAAAGCATAAGTGTCTCTTTGACAAACTGATTTCACTTTCTTCGAAGATGTACCCAGAAGTGGGACTGCTCTGGTAGTCCTGTTTTTAACTTTTTCAGAAACTTCCATACTGTTTTCTATAATGGATATGCTAATTTACATTTCAACCAACTGTATACAGGGGTTCCAATATTTCTTGCTTTTATAGTAGATATCTTATGAAAATAACTTTAAAATCATACATGCATGTCTGGTAATCAGTTTTGGAACTTGTGTTGCGAACCTTCCCAACAGCTACCTTCTCCTGCCTGCCATGGTTTTAGTCCCCGCACCAGTGGAGTGACTTTCCTCAATATAGTAAAAACTGTACACATTATTTGTACAAAGTATTTGTTAATTATTACCACATGTACCTATATATGAAGGCCAATGATCCTAACTGGAGGATATTTTGTAGACTGAGGAAAACACAATTTTTATGTTTATTACAATGCCTTTGATATACTTTAGGTCACAGATTGTAATGGGTTTGCACATAGAAGATTAGAGATGAGATGGTGTCTTCAGTTTAAGCTGCTATAACAAAATACCTTGGGCTGGGTGGTTTAAACAACAAACACTTATTTCTCACCGTTCTGGAGGCTAGATAATGTAAGATCGAGGTGCTGGCAAATCTAGTATCTAGTGAGCGCCCACTTCCTGGTTTGCAGATGGCTATCTTCTTGCATCCTCACATGAGGGAGAAAGAGGGAATGCAAGCTCTCCTATCTCTTCTAAGGGCACTCATCCAGTTCACAAAGGGTCCACCCTTAGAGCCTAATTACTTCCTAGAGGCCCCATCTCCTAATACCATCACATTGGGGGTTAAGACGCAACATGTGAATTTTGGTGGGATACAAACATTGAGTCCATAGCAGTGAGAGTTGGTGGTGATTGGGTGGCAGAGCCAGAGGGTGAGGGTCAGAATTGGAAAAGGTGGGCATTGGGATGGAAAAGAGAGAATGAGATGTCACTCAGTGTTCTGAGACTGAGAAGAGATTTCAAAGTATTAGATCGGACAGGAAGTTTTCAAGCGAAGTATTCTATCATAGAAGGCACCTCCTTCATATCTCTTGTAAAATCTTTAGTAAGGTTTGCATTTCGCACTAATGTTTTTGTGTAAGAGGAAGCTCTTTTAGGTGAGTTTGGAGAAGAACAGAGTTTCAGCTGCCCATCGGGGAGATAAGTATATTTAAAAGTAACTGGGACTATGACACATATGTATCATTCAGGAACCTACTTCTTTGCCTTAACATATGATTTGGAGGGATGTTTATATTGGTTCATATAAATCTACTCATTTTTTTTGTAACCACTGCTATTTTGAACAATAGTGTAGTGAACATCCTCTTACATAAAACTTTTTAACTAAGAGTATTTCTGTGCATAGATCTCATGTGGAATTTCTGGGTCAAATAGGAAGTCTACTTTATGTTTAGATGTTCCTACCCATTGCCTTCTGAAAAGCTCTACTTTCTCTTAACAGTATATAAAAGTGCCCCTTTACTCTTCACCAACATTTAATTTTGTTAGTCTTTTATTTTCAGTCTGAGAATTAAAAAGTGATTCTCATTACATTTTATCAGTGATGAGTAAAATTTTGTGTGTGTGTGTGTGTGTGTGTTTTTCTGTTTTTGTTTGTTTGTTTGTTTCTTTTGTTTTTTTTTGGCAGGGTCTTGCCCTATCACCCAGGCTAGAATGCAATGGCATGATCTTGACTCACTGCAGCCTCTGCCTCCCAGGCTTAAGCAGTCTTCCACCTCAGCCTCCCAAGTAGTGCACACCACCACATTTGGCTAAGTCTATCTATCCATCCATCTGTTTTATTTATCTTGCCTGACCCAATATTCACCAAATATTTGAAATCGTATTACCATTTTAGTATCTGTAAAAATTCTACAGATTTATGTTATATAGAAAACTATTTCCTGTTCAGGAACTAACTTTAATATTTACAGAACGTGATTTTTTTCATAGGACTGAAATTGCTCCCTTGTTTGTATCTTTGAACTTTAGGAATCTTTATGTATTTCTTAATGGATGGTACATAAATCTCAATAAAAAAAATTACCAATTTCTTTAGCCATCCTGCCTAGAAAACAAGTTATCTAGTAGAGGAGCTAGTATAGTTGCTATGAGTTGTTACACATGAGTTGTTAATATTAGGCTGCCTATTTTTATGCAGAAAATTCTCCTGTACAATAACTGTGATGAGTGTGAAAACTATATCTTCATGAGTGAAGCTACAGGTGTATGTTATCTGGATAGTTCTGTGAAGCCACATGTTTGTTATTTCCATCTGTTTAAGGAGCTATCTTGTAGAAGAGAGAATACACCTGTTCTGCATGCTGTACGTTAGCTGTAATAAGTGGTAGCTGTTGTAAAAAGGCTTAACTTGTAAAAAGGCTTAACTTTTCAATTAATGGTCAAGTCAGTCAGCCTGGGAGTTCATGTGTTTGTTCAAAGCAGTGTTTGTGAGAAGCATCCTTAATTAGAGACATGAGATATGGTTCTTACCAGTGTTGTCGAGGGGAAAGTTTCCTGACTTGGAATCTGTGTCGCTACCTTCTATAGCTTCATCTGAAAGTCTATGGTTATTAGCAACTTCCCTTTGCCCTAATCAGGGTTGTGGGGACTCAGTAGTTGATTCCCTGGCATTGTGGCTTTGTACTGATGGAATTGTCTCTTTGAAGCAGTGGGAAGGTTGGACTTGGCTCTGCAAGGCTATGGTTATGTAGGAACATCACCTAAATTTCATGCCCTTAACTTCTCTATGTGGTGTGAGCTCCCCATTTCTGTACTGAGCTTAAAGACACTGACTTCTTCAATATCTCTCCAGTTTCAATTTATTTTTGTGAGGAGGAGTACTTTTCAAGAAGCCAGTTATAAATTTGACAGTAAAAATTTAATCTACAGACCTTGTAAACATCCAGATGACATACATTTTATGTAGCTTTAGCGTTATTGTGTGGCCCACTGGGACGGTAATGTACTATGACATGAAGCCTGAGACTTCAATAATAAAACTCTTTAAAAGTAATCATTCTAGCAAACATACCTCTAGAATATTTTCTCCAAATTTATTTGATCTTTAGTTGTTTCTTCTAATTTTAAGGTAGTTTTATTGGTTTGCACATACCCAAAAGAAAAAATACCATTACCAAGAAATACTTTTACCATGGAGTAATATATATTGTTGATAGTCAGTAGTAAAGTTTTTAATTGTAAATGATCCTTAATTTCATTTTATTCTCATGGAATTAATATTTGATCTGTGTGGCTAGAAATGTATTAATCTGGTAATTAATGTACATTATGGTAGAAACCTTCTGAAACATTTTTGAGACATTCTAGTAGGTGTTGTAAATAGTGCAACACATTTTATGTATTTTTTATGTCTGCAAAAGAGTTGGTATATAAAAAGATATATTTCATAGTCCTCATTCATTTGTTATACTGGCAGATGTTGGTGTCATCAGTGACTTAGCATACAAATGGGATGTTCTACAGAACATCATGGGGTTATTAAGGATCATTTGATCAATAAATCAGTGAAAAGTTTGGCATTCTTTAGAGGTGAAAAATTGAAGGATAAGACACCTTTAAAAAAGCTTAATTTCATCTGATACTTGTGAAATATATCTTGGAGACAGAAGCTCTCTATCTGCAACATTTGAGCATCTTACTATGCCTTACTTAAATGAGGTGGCTTCTCAGTGTCTTCCAGTTGATTGAATACATGGGTTCTCTGCCATCCCAACTCAGATGGTGGCATTGGCATCCTTTTTGTCAAAAGTATTTATTCACCTGGCTATGCACAGACATCTTACCACTTAAAATATGTCATTGACTTTAGGCCAATATCTAGATGTTGTGGCTTTGGTTGAACATAGTTAAAAGGCATTATGCTGTCCCAAGTTCTTTCATAATCAAGCAACTAAGGTTCACAAGTTGTTATATCCTAGATTTGGAAATAGAAAAAATGAATTAGGGAGGAATATAGCGTTTTTAGAAGACGGGAGCAATCCCTGTATTCCAGCCTGGATGCTCTAAAAACAAAATAGTTTCTACCTTCTTATGATAATGCTATCTACTTAGTGTGGAAAATCCAAGCATCAAAGAAAGGTATAAAGAAGAAAGCAAACATTCTGTCAAATATCACTCTCTTTCCTATAAAAAACCCTCCTTAATGTTTTGTAGAATGTCTTCCTAGACTCCATTCTATGTGCGTATATGTAAGCGGCTTAAATGGTATTCTATATATTATGTTTTGCACTCTGCTTTTGACACCTAAAGTATGATATGCATGACTTTTCATATCTAAGAAAATAAATATATAATTATAACATCTACTACAATTTAGTTAACCAAGTTTATATCATTTTATGGGCATTTAGGAATTTTCCTTTTATTTGAAAACAAGTATTTTGTGCAAGAATTTGTCAGATTTAGTTCTATAAAGGGAATTGGTTAGTCAAGGGATGTGCACATTTGTCATTTTGGTACATAGAACCACATCGTTACCCAGAAAATTTTTATTCCCAATTACAGTATGTGAGATTGCCTGTTTTTACTCTTTAGTCGACACTGAATGATATCCATCATCTTCATCTTTGGCAGTCTGATTAATCACAGATAGTATCTTTATTTTTAATTTTTTATTCTTTTATCATATTCATGGCTTTAAATATTGATACCATATGTAATCTGACATCTCCATCTTGTACCTTATAATCCAGACTTGAAATATTCCAGTACCTGTAATGCTAGACATCTCATAATATTTATTTGAACTTGTCCAAAATGGAGCCCCTGATGTTTTACTCAAACTTGTTTCTTGCTGCTCTTCTGAATATCTGTTAATGGCTAATCCATCATTGCATTGCCCAGATCACAAATCTTGGAGTCATACTTGCCTCCTTCTTTTTGTGTCTCATGCTTCGTATCCAGGTACCTTCTCAAAACCTGTTCACTTTCAGAAGATATTTAGAACACTACTACTTCTCTTCACATCTGTGGCTACCACCCTGGATAAGCTCGAATGATCTCTCTCCTGCTGCATTGCTGTTGCTTCTCTGCTTTCTGTTTTCCCCTACATTTTGTTGTCAACACAGCCGTCATGGCATCCTGTTAAATGTCAGGGGAATTGTGTCCCTCATCTGCTCCAAATCCTGCAGAAAGTTACATCTCTCTCAGAATAAAAGACAAAATTCCTGCACGGGCCAGCCAGGCCACACACCATTTGCTTCTCCTCCTCTACTTCTCCCATTCTTCTGACTGCATCTCCCCACTTCTCTGCCTCTTTCACATGGCTCCAACCATGCTGGCTTCCATGATGTTTCCTGCCTAGGTCGCTCAAATACCCACCCTTGCTCCCTCATATCCATCAGATCTTATCTCATAGGTCACTTCTCAGCTAGAGTTTTCTTGACCGCATATTTAAAATTGCTACCCCATTCTCTGAAACATTTGCTATCTTCTTTCTTGCTTAATTTTTCTCCATCACATTTATCTCTTCCTAATAGAGTACACACTTTTTCATTTGTTTATTGTCCTTCTCCTCTGCTAGTGTAAAAGCTTCGTGATAGCAGGGATGTTGTCTTTGGTTCGTGGCTATATGCTCAGCATCTAAAATAGGACTTGCTAGTAGAGGCGTGAAATGCATAGCGTAGACCTGGCACAAAATAAAATGATGAATGAAATTTTAGGAGTGTTATTTGGAAGGGAGTCCTTTTGTCCATTTTCATCTTTTCTTATTTATATGCCATAACTTCTTACATTAGCAACATTACACTTTTGTTTTATGTTGCAGATATTTGTTTGGTCATCAAAGATTTTTGCTTTGCAGCTTTAAGTTTATTTATTTCTGTCATTTTAATGTCTGGTTTTCTACCTTGCTTGGAAAGCCTTTCCAGATTCAAAAGTAATTTAAAAATTTACTCAAGTTTTCTTCTAGTACATTTAAAGTGTTATTCTTCATTTTAAGAAAAATACCTGAATTGATTTGCAATTTATCTTATTGTAAGAGGTGAGTAGTAGATCCAACATCACTTTTTCCTGAATATCTGAACATTTGCCTCAAAGCCATTTACTAAACTTTCTACTCTATTTTCCACCAATTTTAAATGCCATATTTTTCCTGTACTAAATGTTCATGTGTTTTATGTAATTCAAGAAACCTACTTGTTTTTCTGTTTTGTTGATCTATGTATTTCCGTGCTGTCATTTTAATTTCTTTGGCTAAATAGCACATTGGATTATCTGTAATTTATCCTGACTAATCTTAAATATCTGTTCTTTCATGCTTTCTCTATATCTTTCACAACTAAAACCAAACATGAAAATGTCTTTCTCACCAACATTATGCTAATAGGGTATCTTTGTATCTTTAATATTATGTTCACTAAACTAAGAAAATATATAAATTAATAGGCTGTGAATAAAGTGACTTTTTAAAAATTACCTTTTTTGTTTTTATGTCATATGTATTATAAAACCCATCAGTTATATGATTTGTTTTATGTAATATGAGATAATAGTTTAATTTTTAATTTTTTTTAGCATTTATGAGACTTACTATCATGCCATCTATAGTAGAATAAGATTTTATTTGCTGATTTGTACCAAATGGGTTTATACTGATGTGTAATGTAAAAGAGGTGGAGTGAGCAGTGTTTGCTGTTTTGTTTTGGTTTTGTTTTTGAATTTTAGATCTAGTTAGTGGCTTTTCATTGTTTCTTGTTTATCAGTATATTTTTGTTTCTTATGTACCTGGGTGCTTAATATTGTTTGGGGAATCTCTGCTGTTTGACCTTCACAAGTTACTGCAACTTTTTGAGCCTTAGTTTTATCACTTGTAAACTGGAGTCAGTATAGTGTTTTATTAATCCAGTTACTGTTGTAATTAAGAGAAATGATTTATGTAAAGTGTTTAGAATAGCATTTGACACAAATTAAATATTTAATGAATGTTAATTAGGGTTAATTATAACGTAAGTGCTGTAGTGTAATTTAGGGAAAAACAGCACCTAGGACTAAAATTATTTGAACTGATTCAGCGAAGCTGAGAGAAAAGTGTGAAAACAATTTCTCTTTTAATAATTTCTTTTATGTATATTGCAAATGTTGTACCAGCAGAGTAAAAGCCTGGCCAGTGATAGAGGAGGCTTAGTTCTCAGAGAAAGTACACACAGTTTCACTGCAAAGTCGGCCCTGAGAAATCTCAGTGTGTATTCAGATTAGCAGTTTGAGATAATAGGAATAATTGTTTTTACTGTTTATCAAATTAATAATTAATGTGAGCATTTGAAAGTGATTTTTCCTTTTGCAAACGCAGCACATTTGTCTTTACAATTTTATGGTGGAAGAATGGCACTGGAAGAAACAGATACCGTCCACCTTCCCTTCTTTCGTCTTTCGCATCATGAATCCAACCTCCACTCATCCATTGTAATGACTGGTTGATTCTAGATCCTCCTGACTCAGTATCTTTCCTCTGCAGACCCACTCTGAGGAGAGACCGTTCCAATGTGAAGAATGTAAAGCTTTGTTTCGGACCCCATTTTCTTTGCAGAGACACCTGCTAATACATAACAGTAAGTCATGATTCAGGCAGTTGAGAACATAAGGAATTATCTCATACTTCGTTCTTATAACCTTTGAGAATGTAGACATCCCAAAAGTGTGCCTGTAAGTATTTATATAATCTGACTTTAAATGTAAGAAAGACCGAAAATTCTGCCTTTCACCTTTTTTCCCTTTAGATTTGCTTTATTTTTCCACAGTAATATTAATTATTTTATGAGATATTTTATTTTATATAATTTCTTCCCATTATTTAAAGTTTGTATATAAAAGCATATTCCATATTCAGGAAGATATCTTTGAATTTTGTTTTGAAACATGATTTTGTTTCCTTTCAAATATAATGATTAAGAAAGCATGTCAGACTCTTTAAAATATGGAGATATGTGGCATCGTTTTATGAGTTCACAAACTTTTCAAGTTGAAAAGGATCAGAGTGCACATCTAATCTGACACCTTAATTTGAGGGGGATACAAAATATTGAACCTCTGAAGCACCATGACATACTCAAGATTTCACAGCGCAAGGAGTAGCAAACAGGTCCCTGATTGGTGCTTTTCCTACTTACCACTGCCTGAGATTTCTTCTTTTGTCAACGGCAATTTTTTTCTTTTGCAGTAATTTTATACATACACACCTTGAGGTGCATTTCCTACTTGCTACTGTCTCAGATTTCTTCTTTTTGAAGTTGCATTCTTTTTCTTTCTGATTAAGTTTCATACATACGCACCATAAAAGTCTAACGCCTCCACTCAGAGCTCTTTTTATAACACCACAGAATGTCCAGTTATATCACTAAAGGATATCACTTTATTGAAAAAACATGTTATTGCCAAGCTGAGTTTTAAAGTGGATTCTCTGTTTAGACGCTGAAGTAGCCAGAAACTTACTACAGTACTATATCTAAAATTAACGGAAAAATTGTGTACCGTGGATAATATTTACTCTTCTTACTTTTAATTTAATTAGCTTAATCAGTAGAAAATCCTCTATACACATTAAGTTCCTACTGCAGCTTAAATTTTTAATATTCTTGAGGAAAGAAAAAATAATTAATTTTGACAGTTGGTTATACAGAGGCAGTATCTTGGAGAAATTTTCTCTGGTCAAGTGTTCAAAATGCAAAATAATAAAGATACTAAGTTTTCTTAAAATAAGTATTGAGTGGTAATGATTCTTATGAAATGCAATCTGCTTCCTGTTAAAAAAAGGTAGTGATATGCTCTCAGGCCGTTCTACATTCAGCTTATAGGTCTAAAGAAGTTATTAGCACAACTTACCATTTTTCTTATTAAAAAGAATGTGTTTAAAAATAAAATTTGTTGTGCAATTGCAGGAATTTCTATTTCATTACCAGTTTGATTTAGAAAAATAACTGTTATGAGATGAATGAATGTTAGAATAGAGATTTGGACAAGTAAGCCTCATTCACGCTATTGAAATATGGCTAAATTTGACTTGATGCTTGGGAAATTTTGCTTGGGAATGATGCAATTTTATTTCTAATGACAGCAAGGAATTCTTAACAGAAGTAATCTACCACCTTTGCTTTCAGTTTTTTGGTTCTCATTCACTTGAGAAAATAGGATTAAAGTGACTATGTGTAGACTGTGCTGTGGAGTATGTATTTAATATGATGTTGATCAGCACATTAATCACAGGTTTTATGAAGCTGCATCATGACATTTGGCCAGGAGAATCAACTTTGATAATTGAGTGAGTAAATGAGTTATTTAAGGGAAATAAAGTTAGACATCAATTAGTGAAAAGAATGGGAACACCAGAAATGGCTAAAATAGGACAAAATACTAGGCCTTGTCTTATACAATATGAAAATTAAAACCCATTTATTTAACTTTAAAATATGAAAGCTGTTGTTAGAAATTTACATCAGCTTTCTGGCTCAAAATGTGAAGAATAACTTGTAATAATTTTGGAAATTATTGCTATTTCCCAATATGCTGAAAACCAAAAGGCAAGTTACTGGCTAGCTTGTACGTACTAAGATAGGGAAAAATTCCTATAAATTTAACACAAAGAAATCTGCAATTAAAGTATGAAAGAAGGAAGGTAAGGACTTCCTTGCTATAGCTTGATGAGATTTTGTACAGGGACCAACATTTTAGTTCACTTGGTAGTTTAATGAAAATGCTTTGATAGGAGCAATCTTAGAGGTTTTATAAAAACATCTCTTTCAGTACCTGAATAGATTTGATATTAACATTAATGCTTACAGTCTTATATCAATTGATATTTCCTTATGCTATCACTGATTATACATCTTGTACAAACAGAATGTTTAAATGAAATGAAAAGAATAAAGATAGTTTACAAAAATAGTACTCTGCAACAAAAACGCACAAATAAACAAAGCTCTCAGAATCCACACAGTTCATGCATTGTATGGATGTGACTTTGTTTCAGACATTAAATGTCAACACGACTCTAAGAGACTTTAAGTTAGAGAGGGATAATTCTATTTAGAAAGACAAAGAGAAGGTAATTTTTCTTTTCCTTTTCTCCTTCTTTTTGCCCCTCCCTCCATCCTTCCTTTCTTCTTTCCTTTCATGTAAAAAAATAATAGGGTCTTTACATTGCTAAATTTGGTGCTGGTTATGGTGGAAGGAATTTAGAAGAGCTTGGCTAAAATTGAGATAATCTCTTACTTAGATATAGAAATTTAATTATTCTTAATTTTGCCTTGTTATCAATACAATATGGGAATCTATGCTAATATGACAGTTTTCTAAAAAAGGAAATTATATTCAAATACTAGTCTGTCTTGTTTATATAGTCACATACTACATACATTTTATACTGTATTGTTATTAAACATTGTGTTCTCATTGCGGACATTCATGGCTGTAATTGTATTTAAAATGGCCACTAAAACTTAGGCCTATGTGTTAAGAAGAACTATAAAAATAGCATTATATGAAAGTTAGAAAGTACCGTAAGATTTCTATATGTAGTTTCTGAGGTTGTTTTCCCCTCAGCCCCAGGCTGGATAATGAGAAGAAAGTGAAATACCTAGGGTGGCTGCTAGTCTTCATCTTCCTATCCCAATTTAATTCCTCTCTGAAAGACCCCCATCCCTCAAAGCCTTGGAGACTTTTTACAACTGCCCAAGGACTGAATCAGGGAGCCTCCAGTCCAGGTTCCTGAGTCAGTACTGAGGAAGCAGGGGCATTGTAACTCTTTCCCCCTCCCAGAATGGGAGGGCCTGAGCTCTGATGCACACCCTCTGCCCTCAGGAGTTTTCCTCCTCAGTTCTCTACCTATGATCCAGTTCCACCTATTATCTATTCACAGGAGGTCATAGGGACAGTGGTGGGATTTGAGGCGACTTTGGGAGGGGCCCAAAGGCAACTCACCTTGCTTGACAGAGGCCTTGTGTCACTGGAATCTATTTACCTCAAATCCCAGCCCCTGCTGCAGAAATGCATACTTTTTAAAAATGTTCATGGTAACTTTGAGAATTTTGCTAATTCAGTCCCCACATTTTCCAGTTGAGAAGACTGAAGATGTAAGATGAAAGGACTTCGGCCTGGTCACACAGTGAATTAGCAGATAATGGAACTGAAATTTGTTGTTAAAAAAAAAAAAAAAAAGTTACATTCTTAGAGCTACAAAGCCAACGTTTTGGAGAAAGCAACTAAGTCTGGCATACATGGGAGGAAATCAATAGGACCCTGCTATTGCTTCTTAAATGTTTCTCTTTGTTTCTAAGGTGAGAGGACTTTCAAGTGCCATCACTGCGATGCTACCTTTAAGAGGAAGGATACATTAAACGTTCATGTCCAGGTGGTTCATGAAAGACACAAGAAGTATAGGTGTGAGCTATGTAATAAGGCCTTTGTTACACCTTCAGTGCTTAGAAGTCATAAGAAAGTAAGTGGAAATCTGTTAGTTTGAACGGATTACATATTTAAGCAGTATGGGTATATATGTTAACTATCATGTGATAATTATATATTAATCTATCAAAATATTTACTCAAAATGACAAATGTGTGATTTCTATCAGCTCTTCAAACATGTTCGCTTTCTTCATATTTCAGGATAGACCTATTTTTTTCCATGAATGAGAACCTGAGTTAGATGGAGACTCTTCATAACCCATAGCTTTGCTGATAGGTGTTTTCTAAAAAGTACTCAATGAGCAGGAGCTTATCAATTTTTATTCATTTTTGGTTAATGTAGGCTGTTTCTTTCAAAGAAATATGAGTAGTACTTTAATAATTTTATTTTTTCAAAGTGAATTCTTATGTTTATTGGCAAGTTAATAGACTGAGCCCTTTTGGTATTGGGATGGTCTTTGATCTTTACGTTTCTAGAGCATAGGGACGTTTCTGGTACGGAATAGGGACTCGATAAATTTTTGCTTAACTCAAAGAAAATGTTCATATAATGATTTGGAGATTATATATTTTTTTGTATTGTGCTACTTGGGTAATTACCTCAAGGGAATCAAGTTTATTTTTTACTTGCCCAATAATGCATTTTTAAGTATATATTTTAAATAGTAAAATTTGTATTGTAACAAATACACTTAAAGGTTTTAATGCTGACTTTTTTCCTTATTTTGGAGACAGAGTCTCGCTCTGTTGCCCAGGCTGTAGTGCAGTGGCGTCATCACAGCTTACTGTATCCTCGAACACCTGGGCTCAAGTGATCCTCCTGTTGAAACTTCCCGAGTAGCTGAGACTACAGTCGTGTCTTACCATGCCCAGCTAATTTTTTTACATTTTCGTAGAGACAGGGTCTTGCTATGTTGCCCCGGATGGTCTTGAACTCCTGAGCTCAAGCTATTCTCCCATCTCAGCCTCTGAAAGTGCTGGAATTACAGGCGTGAGCCACTGCACTCAGGTGGTGTTAACTTTAGAAGTAACCATGAAGTGTGGTAGTTTTCTGCCATTAGTATGTGATACTGAATGAATGTGAAGAAATAACTCCTGCTTCAGTATCTATCTTATCTATCTATCTTATCTATCCTTAATACAACTGTTTCAAAAGGATTGAATTGAGTAACTTTCTTTTCCTGAATTTTTTTTAATATTTAATTTTTATGGGTACATAGTAGATGTAGTTATATGCAGGAGATATTTTATATATATATATTTTGTTTGTTTGTTTGTTTGTTTGAGTCAGAGTCTCACTCTTTCACCCAGGCTGGAGTGCAGTGGTGCCATCTCGGCTCTCTGCAACCCCTGCCTCCTGGGTTCCAGCAATTCTTGAGCCTCAACCTCCCAAGTAGCTGGGAGTATAAGTGCCTACTATCACGCCTGGCTACTTTTTTGTATTTTTAGTAGAGATGGGGTTTCACCATGCTGGCTAGGCTGGTCTAGAACTCTTGACCTCCAGTGATGTGCCCACCTTGGGTTCTCAAAGTGCTGGAATTATAGGCATGAGCCACTGTGCACAGCCTGAGATACTATATTTTGATACAGGTATTCAGTGTATAATAATCACATCTAGGGTATATGGGTTCCTGTATTTTTAATGCTGAGGAATAATGATATTATCTGGTTTTTTTTTTTTTAGGTCTCTGAATAAAAGAGTCTTTCGACTTTCTTTGCTTGAATTACTTTTTGCATGAATTTAACACATTTTTGGTTGTCTTTCAATAAATAAAGGAAAAGTATAGCGAGCTTTCAAGATAGTTTACCTTGTCTGCAATAATAGTCACACAGTATATTTTGTATTGTGTTACTCATTTTAATCTCATAAATTTATTCAGTATTGTTCTTAAAGTGAGCTGTTTCCATGCTTTCTTATTCATATTTAAGGTAGTTTAGTATTATACTTTTAATGTCTTTTGAAACTAGCTAACCAAAATTGGAACCTAATGATAGATATATTTTTGAGTTAAATGAAAGGAATATTTTAATTTTTTTCATTAATATAACCCTAATATCCTTTAATTTGGAACTTCTTCAGTTTGGAACCAATGACAGTCATATAAATGAACAATGAAATACATAGCAGCAAAAGAAATGCTGTGATTTTATGAATGAATTACAAATAGATTAGTAATTACCTGTTTGGAATAATTCAATGCTCTAACTGTATATATATAATTTCTAAACAACCTTACACTAATGGAGGACAAATTGGCATACTTTGCCCCTTCTGTCAGGTAATGAAAAGAAGAGAGATCAAAAATAAATAAATAAATAAAATAAAATAAAATAAAAAAGAAGAGAGGTCTGTTATATGTTAAAATGTTATGTATTTTACTTTAGATTGAACCATAATGTGGACCAGGGGAGTAAAGGCTCTTACTGAAGTGTAAAGATATATAACTCTTTTGTATATCAGCTTGTAGTAAAAATGGAAAGTTAAGTGCTTGCCAAATACAAAATCCAGGAGATGCTTGTTTTACACAGTGTTGTTGGCTAGCATGGTAGTTGATTCGGCTGTGTTTTTCAAACTTGAGTATAATATAAATTGTTTCAAGGAAAAAAAAACAAAAGACACTGATACTGACTGAGGTCTTTAGTTTATAGCTCTTTAAAAATTGTAAATATGATAGTACATATCCAAATACACATTTTAATACAAATTGCAAATTTGCAAATTAAATATTAATAAGGCTGCAAAGTCAGTTACACTAATGTTAACAATTTAATATGGAAGATGAAAATGTTTTGCTATGGTGATGGTTCTTTGATGTTGTCAGGTGATGAGATAATTGCCCCACCCCTTTTTCTCTATGACAGCCAGTGTTCTCTTCTGAGAAACGTCATTAAAAGAAAACTTTTTCTATTCTTTTTTCATTAGTTTATGGCAGTTCAGATACTACTTGACTACTTGTCAGGAATTTGTTCTTAAGAACAAAGGCAAACATAGGCCCTGGAAGCTCTGTTTTGTGATTGTAACCTAGATGATTGTAACCTAGACGATAAAATTAATACTTTTATTAATTTTTTGGTTACATTGAAAAAAAAATTCTAAAAGTAGTCTTAGAAAGAATGTGTACATACCTGAAGGAATTGCATTCACCTCCCTTCTTCCCCGATCTCTTAAGTTTGAGAAACACTGGGACTTGAGAAGTAGCTCTGATCCTTCATTAATTGGAATTATCTGTTTTTATGTTGGGAGCAAAATTGGTCTCCTGATGAGACTGTGGGGCCAGTTTAAAATGCACATCTTCCTCCTCCTTTGGGGAGGGGTCACTCTTTACTCTTTGAACTCTCCAGCATTTATCAAAACTTGCTTTTTAACCATACTTACTTACCTTTCCTCGTGTGATTGTTTATACCTAGATGAAAGGCATGTTGAGGGCAGAAATATGCTTTCAAATTGACTGCTCAGTTACCACCTGCTGATTTTAAGGGTCAAATCAGATTTATATTCCTTTTTGCTTTGCAGTAAAACCAGTCTAGTCAAACAGCATAACACAAGTAACAGATGACTTTATTAAGATTAATTCTGTCCTCAAGAGTTAAATACACACGAAGAATGTGAAAAATGCTTCAAATGAAGTGTTTCTTGGCAACTGGGAAGGGTAGCTATAGCCCTATTTTGATTATGTGGTTTTGCTAGAATATACTGGTTTTGTATAATTTAATCATTTTTGGTTGGGGCTCCATGAGGGCTTAAAAAAGTAAACTGCAGAACGATTTTGAAATTAACACTAATGCATGATTCTAAGGCATTTTTTTTGAGCCAATGGGAATATCCATCATAAATTGTTTAAAATCTCATTGTGGAATTAAATCATTTTAATGAAATGTAATCCTAGAAAATAAGGATTTACTATTGTCAGAGGCATTTAATCATCTTTACCTAATTCTTTGTATTTATCCTTAGCCTTTTTATCCCTTTCCATTTAGACACATACAGGAGAAAAGGAGAAAATCTGTCCATATTGTGGCCAGAAATTTGCCAGCAGTGGTACACTCCGAGTTCATATCCGGAGCCACACAGGTATGGAGACTGCAATTAGACTAGTGATAAAAACCACTTAGAGCAACCACATGCTTCCAAGACAGTAAATATTGTAATAGTACAAATATCTTCCAGATTAAGAATTAATCTTGGCTGTTTTCTCTCTCTTAAAGCATTGTAAAATCCAGTTTTTTCATCTAGAAGAATTTAAAATAAATATATTTTCTCAAACTAAGTAAAACATCTAAAGTGGAAATAATGTTTTTAATGTTTGGTTGTGATATAACTGTGATTAACTTCTATGTGATTCTAATGGATGGAATTAGAATAAGTTTCACTTTATATAGATAGTTAAGGGCATCGACTTGATTTATAATCCCTCCTGTAACTCATGTCAAATGTGGCCTTTTTACCTTGGAATATTGCATGAATGCTGTAGGATTTATTGGATACCAGGGTGGGTGCTGTGAGTGAATATCTGTTATGTCACGGACTGCTTCCTAAAGATCCCCTTCTTTTCTTACCACTTCTGTGTAATTTCTCCAATGAAAGAAAGCTGTGCCCTAGTGGAGGTTGAATGAACAACTGAATATACTTGAAAGAACCTTGTCTGGATCCTACCTATCACGTAGATAAGCCCTTGAAAAAGACTTGAAAGAATACTATTAATATTAATAACTAGATGATTTTACATCAGTCTGAAAACTTTTTTCAGTACTAGACTCTACATGAAGAACCATGTGACTGGATTATACAGCTGAAGTTTCCTCTTCAAGGCCTGTAGTATTTGACTTTTTTTACCTTTGTATCCCCAGTACATAGCTCAACGTCTAGCATAATAACTGTATTGTCAATGGAGAAACGTTAAAGTAGGCCAAAGAATCAATACAGTGAATATTAGATATAGGTGGAGGAAGGGACACCCTTGGAGCGTAATTTTTAATTTTCTGACTAAAGCTTAAAGACATAAGGTCAGTTTAGAATTCGTTATCTTAGAATAGGTACTTAAATACTTTTAAATGAAACACATAACCAAGAACAGATAGCTGTGGAATAACAGGTGCTCTAAAGAAGAAAAGGAAGGTTTTTCTTAATTAGAAGTCATCTAGAGAAAGTGAGGCTTTTGAGATCAAGTGTTGCAGAAGCAGACTGCAAAATGAAAAGCAGAGGGCAGCACATGGGAATGAGAAGCAGAGAACCATGTTGAGGGCAGATGTACTTAAAATTGTGCCAATGGCCGGTGGCAGCAGGTACTGATGGTACAGAAGTAAGGAACTAATAAAGAGGGACCAGAGAGAGTGTTGAAGTTCCTGGCCAGCACGGCAGTCTAGTGGTATAATCTTTGATGTCACTGGGCAGCACTCTTTTATGTGTATTTGTGGCTGTGTGGAGTTAGGATGGAGTAAGGGCAAGGGCGAAATCAACAGCCCTTCACTCTGATATCAGTAATTCTTAGAAGATATCTTTGTGCCGTACTTAGATTTAGTTTGCTTAGCAGATTTCATGCTGCATTAGTGTGCATGTATGTTTAATTTGTGTATGAGAAGAGGGCAAGTAGGGAATAGGAAACATATATTATATGTACAGATCAGAATAGTCAGTTTATGATAATGCCCCAAGACAGGATGTAATTGTGTTATGTTTGGTATAGTGTGTTTTTAAAAGGCAGGGACTTACGTTGTTCAGAATGTGTTAAGACATAGCTACCAGCACAGAAAGGATGAACCCAATCCAGTAGAACCCTTGATTATTCAAAATAATTCCATCCTTGAGGATATTGTATGCCTACATTTTATTTTACTCATAGTATGGCTAGGCAGTGGAGAAGAACAAAGCACTTATAGTAGTAATTGCTCCTAAAATTTTAATTATTATTATCCTCCATACAATTACAGTAATAAGAAAATTTTTAGAGTTCCAAGAATTCTCTCTGATAAAAATTATTAAATATATGTCATGGTTTTTGTTATCTTATGTTCTATATTATGTTTAAAGTATATTCTAAACTCCAAATCACTTTATGTATCATTTGGTTATTTATTGTGTACATGGGTCTGGGCCAAATGTTGTACAGATTCTGGCCTATTAAATTTGGCTTCTGATCAAGAGGACTGGTCATCTAAATTCAGACAGCAGTGGTAAGGCACAATGAACCAACACATACAATTTGATTGATAGATAAATAAATTATATATATGTGTGTGTTTGTGTGTGTGTGTGTTTCTGTGTGTGTATATATATATAGAGAGAGAGAGAGACAGACAGAGATAGAGAGAGGGAGAAAGTGGTGTATGTGTTTGTAGGTCCACACAGAAACTATAATTCTAATTATTTATCTAGTTATTTACTTATAACCAGATTTTTCTGTTTAAAATAAAACTTATTATACTTTCTCATTTTACAGTTCTTCTTTGGGTTATTTTGTTGTCAAGCCTGTGCCCTCATTGACCACTGCCTAGCAGTGTGGCTGAGGTTGTGTTGGAAGTGGTTGGAAGTGGTTGGAAGTGGTTGGTGGCTGGCATCTGGGCCTCCATAACAGCCCTGGCACAAATTTGTTTTCCTGCATGGACAAATGATGCTTTCGCTTCCCTTTTATTTGCTTTGTCCTGTCCCTCAAATGATAAGCATTCGTTTGCCCTCCCAGGCTACAGCCTGGTTCAGTAATCACATGGTTTTATGCAGTTATTTCACTAGTATGAAAGCAGAGCTCCAAATGTTTTGATTCTGTAAATTCGGTGTTTTCTTCTCCCTGCATTACTTTTCCTTATGAAGTCACCTGGTTTTATTCAGCTGTTTTTCAGTGCTAGGTGTAGCACTTTATGGGTGTGCTATCACATGATGAAGGTGATGGTCACGACCTATTCTTCAAGAAGTATTTAGTTATGCATTATTTAGAGAGAACACAATGAAGTGGCAAGGACCACGAGTGAAGGCAAGGTGGGGACAGTCAGGAGAGGACAGCTGATTCAGCCTCTGTGAAGCAGTGTTCTTTGGATCAGTGATGCTCATGTTGTGGCCTCATCACTCTGTACCACTCTTAAAAATAATCAAGGATTCTGGAAAGCTTTTGTTTATGTGGGTTATATCTATAACTATTTGCCATATTAGAAATTAAAGCTGTTTACCATATTAGAAAATTTAAAAATGTTTACTTGTTAATTTACTAAAAATAACAATATTATACCCATTACATGTTAGCATACATATTTTTATAGAAAATACCTGCATTTTCTAAACTAGAAATCATTTAGTGTGAAAGAAGTTGTTTTACATTTCTGAAAGTCTATCTGGTTTAAGAGGAGACAGCTGGATTCTCTTATCTATTTCTTCACTCATCCTGCTGCAGTATCTTTTGATTGCAGCAGGATGCAGAATATGAAGAAAATCTGGCCTCATGGATATGCAGTTAGAAGAGGAAAGTATTTTAATAGTTGTCAAATAATTTTGGATGTTATTACAGTGGATGATATAACCTTGGATATTATTCCTGCACTAAAACTCAAAAAGGGCTAGTGTTTTTAAAGGCTTATTGTTGTGTGGAACCTAAAATTATCTCAGTGAGTTTTGCCTATTCTGTGACAGTAGAATCAGTTGATCTGTGTTGCAATTCGAATGATCTTTTACCCATGCATGATTCTGTAACGTCATCATGTTACAGATAACTTGGAAAATATTGGCTCACTAAGTTATGCAGATCTTTTATGTTTTACTTTACTTAGAGGAAGAATGTTTTATCTTATTCCGGGGATGATATGTTAATATCTTGCTGATCTCATTACATAGCCTAAATATTCAGAAGCCTTCAAGCACTTGGGAGCATTCTAAATTTTGCTTGACTGCTGTAATTCCTATATTTCCTAACAATTCCTATCATTTCCTTTTTTCTTTATTTTCTTCAATGACAGGCTCACTTCTTTTATATTCAAAGAACAAATGTGCACAAAATGTTTAATAACCATAATTTGTCTATCAGTCATTTTGTTTCATATAAAAATGGTGTTCCATGAAAAAAACTGCCAGGTCAGCTTGCAACTCAATCACTCAAGTGCTTTTCCTTGAGACAACCAACTTTCATACATCAGCATGCGTTACAAGTGCTTTCTGCTTAATTTCCAAATATTAAAAAGATGATACACAAAGGCTAGAACTTAATAAATACGTTTATTTAAACATATTAATATGTTTTACTTAATCACAGATGTTCTCAAGTGAAACTGGCATTCATTTCTACTGTGAGTTGTGACTGTGAAGACTACAGTGACTAGTATTACAAATTGAGGTCACTAGCAGTTACCAATTTTACTCACCATTACTTTTATGCCATTAGAGTAAATGTCAACATGGTGAAAAAGACAAATAACATAATAGTAATATTATGAAAGTAATTTTGACCTTGCAGACCTTGTAAAGAGTCTTGGTGATTCCCAGGAGTACTCAGGCCATATTTGGGGAACAAATACTCTCGAAGGGCCCCCTGGCCAATGATAAATACCTAGGAAAAAGCAATTTGTGTGAAATATGTGTTGGCCCCTGTGAATAAGAACCCAGCTGACAGAGGCTATTCTGTTTAACTGGGGCCATTTCTCTCACTTGATTTCTCAGACTGGTATTGCTTCCAACTGTTGCTGCGGCATTCTTGATAATAAATTTTCAAGCTTTTGCCACTGCTGCTGCTGCCACTGCAACATGTTAATGTCCATTGGCATTGCCTTTGCTGCAAAAGTCAGTTGATGAGTAGGTTTGCCAACTTTGACTCTACTTTTGCATAGGAACTGTTCACTGTTGGGCTGATATTATTATGTTTATGACTGTAAATAGAAAAACATTAAGACTTTCTAAATTTGGGCTTACTTGTAGATATATTCTAGACCTCAACTCCAAAACCTGCCTGCAGATAGCAAAAGATAGAAATTTGATAAAAGATCATCCTATCAGTAATGTTTTTGCTGATATTTGAAATTATGTAGTTAGGGTTCAGGGGACTCTGAGTTCTCATGAGATTGAATAACTTTTCCCGCCTAGGGAGTTGCCGTGATTAGTAGAAACAGGTCTCAGTGTGTTTCCTGTTATACCCTCCTCTGCCATGGGAGTCAGTCTTGCATAATGGAAACAGCAGGGGCTTTGGGACAGCTGGCTTGAGTTCAAATCCTAGCCCTCGCCACTAGTTAGTCATATACTTTTGAGCAAATTTCTTCATGTCTCTAAGTCCTGTTTTACATTGTACATTTTTGTGAAGAATAAATGAAATCATGTATGTAAAATACTTAGTGCTAGTTCATAGTAGATGGTCAGTTCATTGACATAAGCATAATTTCTAAAATTCTTCTATAATATCACTCCTTGTTAAGACTACTTTTCCAAAGTTCAATGAATTGTGTTTATTAATATACTGTGGCAAGCCTTTACTGAATGATATAACCTCTTATATTATTTTCTACATTTCTTCTTAGGTTTATTTACAGGACATCATATTGAGAATTTTCATGTTCAATACCTTTCCCTTTTATTTCTTCCAACTTTATCAAGATCTTAAATTGCTGAACATGCTGAAATTTTCATAACTTAGTTTTGTAGATATAATCTTGGTTGACTATTGATAAGGAATTAACTTAATATCATGGTGTTTAGCATACTTTTAATCGTGGAATTTTCTTAATATATTAATTTGGGGAAAATGCATTTTAGATGGCTATGTTGCTGATTAACTAAGAGTTTTCTTTTTAAAGGCTAAACATTCTTTTTAATATATGTTTAAATGACAACTCAATTGAAAAAATACTATTTGGTGGTATTTAAAATTCTGAACTGTTTATGTCCCACCGATTTTTTCCTTGAAATTAAACCATAGTAACCTCCAAGATACAGTTGACAAATTGTTTGCCTTGCCACATAAAAACTTATCCTTGACTTTTAATATTTGTACTGCTTTATTTTTTAGGCATAAATCCAAAGTATACTTGATTCCTAAGTCTGAAAAGAGGTTACGGGCAACAATGTTTGTTTTATAAAAAGAACATTGTTATGTTCCTTGAAAAACTGTTTATAATGGCAAAAATTGGAAAAGATCCTACATATTTAACATTGAGAGAACTCATAATTTATGGTATATCTGTAAACTGGACTATTATATAGGTAATAAAAGTGATACGGATATATACTAATTAACATGAAAAGAAATGAGAAAGATAAGTTACAAAAACAGAAGGATATATTTTTGTAAGAATAAAGCATTTGTATTTAAAAAACTGAAAAGTTATCTACTAAATTATTAACTACTTTTATTTCTATATGTTATTAATATGGTTAGTTTTAATTTTCTTTATGATTTTCTGTTTTCTAATCTTTATAATAATTTCGCTTGTATAATACAAATATTTAGTGTGTATATCATGATTGTGCAAGTAGCTGTTATTATAAGATTTGTGCTAAAATACTTAGGTGTGAAACTTCTCTGCATCTTATTCTCAAATGGACCAGGAAGAAGGAGGGCATATAAAAATACATGTAAAAAAAGAGAAATGAGTAGGAGAAAGCAAATTTGGTGAAATGTTAAGAAATATTAAACCTAATTGAGTTTATACAGTGTTCACTGTACTATTCTTTCAACATTTCCTCATGTTTGAAATTTTCATATTTAAAAATAAATAGGGGTCAGGTGCGGTGACTCACGCCTGTAATCTCAGCACTTTGGGAGGTCGAGGTGGGCAGATCACCTGAGGTCAGGAGTTTGAGACCAGCCTGGCCAATGTGGGGAAACCCCATCTCTACTGAAAATACAAAAATTAGCCGTGGCGGTGGGTGCCTGTAATCCCAGCTACTTGGTAGGCTGAGGTGGGAGAACCGCTTGGACCTGAAAGGCGGAGGTTGCAGTGAACCGAGATCACGCCACTGCACTCCGGCCTGGGCTACAGAATGAGACTAGACCTCAAAAAATAAACAAATAAATAAATAAATAGGGATGTTTTATTCCAATGACAGCAACCGTGTAGATGCAGCTACCACTTAAGTGGACCAGAGAATTGTTCCCTCAACATCTAGCTTCATAGCTTAAGTCTTGTGCACATCTCCGCCAGAACCTGATTCCTTCAACAGGAAGACTTCTATTCCCTAAATGTAAGCAGACATTTTGTTGTTTTGTTTTGTTTTTCTTACAGTTATACTGCTTAGAGAAGCAGTCTTCTGAAGAAGCTGAATGTCATTATTTCATGCTTCATACATCTTGAGAATGCTAGATTTATCTCCTTGAAAAAGGAATCCCACAAAATTTCCTCTTCTCATGGGTTTTTCAGACATTTTCTTTGAAATGCACTGGAAAGTATTTGTCAGCCTTAGAAAAGAAGTTTTAAAGAATTGATAAAAAGGCTCACTGGGTCATTTTATTATCCTACTTAAACCCTTTCAGTGACTTCCCCTTGCCTTGTACAAAATGAATGCCCTAGACTTTTCTCATGAGACTTATCAACTACCGACCCCTCACTGTTTACATTCCAGACTGCTTACTGGCCTTCTTTCACTTTTCTCCAATCTCCAATTACATGTTACTTTCTTCTTGATGTGTTCCCTGACCTGTCCGCTACCCCTGCCTTGTTAGGTTGGCATATCCATGCTCCTTTACTGTCCTCAGCACAGCCTGCTTCTGATTGCCTGCACCTGTGGTCATCTTCAGTAGTCTGTGGGTTCTCAGTTTTCTTAGGGCCATGCCCATAACTGATACCTTACTTTTTACCATTCAGCACACTGTCTGGCTTAGAAAGAGAACTTGTGAATGCTTGTTCAATAGATAAAATAACTTACAAGTGGGTTGCAGTACCTGTATGATAGTAAAAAGGATGCATGGGTTCACAGTGAGAAGTTCCAGATTTGAATACAAATTTAGTTGACCATAAAATCATTTTTTCATATACTACTTACAAAAATCCGTAGCATTCACTTTGAGAGGTGTTGGCATTAAAGAAGAAGATGCTACACTTCCCAATCTATGAGCTGGGCCCACCCACATTTGCTTTCCTTTCCATTTTTTATCCTGTTGTTTGTCATGTAATTGTTGGAAAACCGTGTAACAAATGATCATTAATAACATGGTTCAAGATCTAACTCGCTAGTGGCCATAAAGTTACAGTGCTTAAATGAGGGAATAAAGAACAACATGTGGTTAACCAGCACCAAACTTCCTGTTTGATTTCAGCTTGGAGTTTCCTAGTTTTTAAAGTTTCTCATTAGAAAGAACATAGAGGAAATCGGTCCTGACAAATGCCCTGTTTTGTTTGACAAGGGCAAGTCTGTGCTATTGGAGCGGGAATAATTACAAACAATTGTGTAGTACATTATAGTCTTTTGCAGTTGTGTAGCAAATCTCGTCTAGTAGAGATCTGGGGGCTCTCATTGTTTATTATATATAAATACTTCTTTTCAGCTATTTTACACTGTACTTTGCTTATCAGCTTCCCATGAATAGATTCTAAGCTGAAGGACAGGGCAGATCAGACTCACCTCTTTAATGTTTAAATTTGTTGAAAAAGGAAAGTTCTCTCAAATATAGTATCTAAATTAATCCTTTCACAGCCATTGAAAGGATTCAGCCATTTCTAGGACCATTCTCATTTTCTACATGAGGAAGCTCAGATTCAGAGAAGCAAATGACCTGTCCACTATCAAGGTAATAAAACACAAGTCTTCTGACTTCAAATTCTGTTTTAAGTTATCTCTTTTTTTTTTCTATATAGCTATTATAATTACCACAAGAATTACAGAAATTCTATAAACCCCCCAGTATAAAAGATGAGGAAATAAAAGTCTTATATCATTTAGTACTATGAAAGTTTTATGCTTAGAGCCAAATGATGCTTTTATTTATTGATTGATCTTTTCTCATTGTTTTAGTCTGTTCTCACCCTGCTATTAAAGATATACCCAAGACTGGGTAACTTATAGAGGACAGAGGTTTAATAGACTCACGGTTCCACATGGCTGGGGAGGCCTCACTATCACGGCAAAAGGCAAAGGAGGAGCAAAGTCACATTTTACATGGTGGCAGGCAACAGAGCATGTGCAGGGGAACTCCCCTTTATAAAGCCATCAGATTTTGTTACACTTGTTCACTATCACAAGAACAGCACAGCAAAGATCACCCTGTGATTCAATTATTTCCCACTGGGTCCCTCCCATGACCCATGGGAATTGTGGGAGCTACAATTTGAGATTTGGATGGGGACACAGACAAACCATATCACACATTGACTTGTTCATTTTCTCCTAGTCAAGCTTTATAGTGGGCAGTAACATACAGAGGAAATAATGATTAAATTATATTTACTAAATTTCCCTTTTTTTATTTCTAGGAAATGGTTGCTAATTGGCAGTTGGACCTTTGAATATACTGCAGTGTGATGAGATTTTTATGGAATTAGTCTTTTAATTCCATACCAAGTATGCCTGAAGGTGTCAGTTTAATTTTGTTTTTATAGTATTCAAACTGTCCATCAATAAGTTGAGAAATCAAATCTCTTTTTTATGGTATCAAATAACACTTAGTTTTATGAAGAGGAAATAGGACTTTAGTTTATGGTTTTTCCTTCCAATTTGCCAGTTGGTGTTTTTCAACATTTCCTGTCCAGTACAGTGACAGTATTCTTTTATGGAACATTAAAGGCAGTCTCCTTCATACATATTAATGTTTTTAAAACAAGTGTTTTTGCTAATTGGCTCGGGACTAATGGTCATTCTACAAGACAGTGACAAATTAGCTATTGGATTATTACCTGTTAGTTGTGGGAGGAATTTTAGTATTTATGTTTTTATTTTTTGTTGATAGTGTCTAAAATTAAAAACATCCTCCAATTTCTTCATTTTATGATTGATTTTATCCTTCACTACCTTAAATAACCAACTGGTTGTATCCTTGCTTCCCCTTCGTTCCGTTCTGCATACTCCTTCTCCCGCCTTGTTCCCATTACCACCATTTTGTGGTCTCACAAGACTTTGTTTTTTCTATTAACTTTGAAAATGTTATTTTTCATAAATCTTGTATCCACCTTCTAAAGTCCATTTATTCTGCACAGTTTGGTAATTAGAATGAGAATGTGGCAAGCGTGCACAAGGCATCCGCTTTTTTAGAATAAAAAAATAATATTCTTGACTTTAGAATAGAAAGGAGTTTCAGAAATCTAGTTCAAGCCTCTTATTTGAACTAATACCTAGCAAAGTGCAGTGATTTGCCTAAGGTCACAAAACTTGTATGTGGTTCAGCTAGAACTAAACCGAGGCTTAAACTTTTTCCAATATATCACATTGCTGATATTTTTATTTCTCATTCTTCGACATGCCCCCTAACCCCTCCCGTTACTCTTGAACATACCACAGAACTACATACACTCCTTTCATCATGTTTGACAATATTTTGTTTTTGATATATCAACCAATTGAAGATAACTTTAACATAGAAACTATAGTTTGTTACCTATGGTCAACTGAGAACTTAACTCCAGCTATGGAGAAACTTTCCTACCGTAAAATTGTAATACATTGTTATTTAATGCCACCTTTATATCCAGAGTATTGATTCTGGAGTCAGATTACGGGCTTCAAACCCCATTCTGTTTATTTCCTTCTTGAATGAAAATTAATGAGCTGGTTAATTTCCTTGAAGCTTAGTTTCCTCATCTCTGATAAATGGAATAATAGTAGTCCCAGCTGGGTGCGGTGGCTCATGCCTGTAATCCCAGCACTTTGGGAGGCCGAGGTGGGGGATCACCTGAGGTCAGGTGTTCGAAAGCAGTCTGGCCAACGTGGTGAAACCCTATCTCTACTGAAAATACAAAAATTAGCTGGGCATGGTGGTGCACACCTGTAATCCCAGCTAGTCATGGGGCTGGGGCAGGAGAATCGCTTGAACCCAGGTGGTGGAGGTTGCAGTGAGCTGAGATCATGCCGTTGCACTCCAACCTGGGCAATAGAGTGAAACTCTGTCTAAAAAAACACAAAGAAAAAAGAAAAAGTCCCAATTGCATAGTGTTGTTTTGAGGAACAAATGAAGATATAAATAACTTTGCATAGTGCCTGCACAATGTAAGCATGTGATACTGTGAGCTATTGCTGCTAGCGTTGCTGATGTGTTTCTGTATTTAGTCACAGGTGTTCATACTCCCTTGATACACCGTTTGACCCTCTATTCCCAGTGTCATCATGCTTATCTTTTCATAAACTTTAGCTGCAGAATATAGATCATCTATAGAGTATAGATGAGGGTTTGCTGTCAAACAGGGCTGGTTTGTGGTGAGTGAATGTGCATGTACAGTGTGTTGTTGTCATCTTCATTGAAGGGGAATGTTCAGGATTGTGCCTGGAGGGCGGCTCTGTAATTTATCATCTGGCTTCCTATGCTGGAACAACAGAGATGGCACTCTGTGGGTCAGCTGAAATAGTAGAGCACAGTCTCCTGTTGGTTTATAGCTTCTTAGGGTCAGTGAGAGCTGAGGTTAATTCAGCAAGGGAATCCACGGACTGTGACATGAATTCCATCAGTTGTTCATAAATTATGGAAGAAATTCTAGGAACTGCTTTTGGGTTTTTAAACCTCTGGGCCAGAAGGTTAATTACTTGCCTACAGTTCCAACCAGCTTTCTGTGTTAATAGATACCGGCTGTGTAGGCCCTTCTGTTCCAGGCTTGCTTGCACGTTGTTATTTGAATATAGTAATAAATCACTGTCTTAGGAAATACGTAATTTTTTGGATAAATACCTGTGATCAACTTAGCAATAAAGAATCAGTATATTATTATTTTATCATATTTGGATTTTAGCCACTGTTTTTCTTTTGTCTTGAATGCTTTTTTAAAGGAGATAATTTATTCTTTTTAGAATATTTGTCCAACATTATAAAAACAGTAGCTTTAAATAATTATAAGTAATTATAGAGCAATAATAAAATTATTAAAAAATAGATGATTACTGAATTGTAAACACAAATGAAAATTTAAACATTTTAAAACAACATTTTAACACATTTTTAATAAGAATTAGATGACCTCTGTATGTTGAGAGAGAACTTATTTTGCTATATTTATTTTCTAAGTGTCTCATTACTAACATTAAACCAAATCAAATATTCTCTTACCTGCAGATAATCTAAGAGTTAACGGAAACATTGAGTAGAATTGACATAGAAATACATGATTTCCTTAGCATCATACTTCAAAAGCTTCAGATTTTCCCCAAGAAATGTTTGAATGGAATTTTCTTGTAAGCAAAGTCTTGAACTGCATGTTTTTTGATGTCTCAGTGTTATATTGACACTTTAAATAATTTCTGATCCACAATCACATCGATGGAATGTATCCTTTCTTCTACTGTTTTTTTTTTTTTTCTTTTTTTCTATACTCAGCTCCTACTCAATTGATTTTGGGTTAATGATAAGTATGTCTAACAACTTAAGAGACAGACATTCATTTTGGCTTTCATTAGTAATATGATTATCTATTTTTTATTTCTTCAAATGTATCAAAGGCCCTAATTTTTTAATGTAAAAATTATAGCGCTATGTCAAAGTTTGTTATAGGTTGGATAAAGGGGCACAGAGTGAAAAGTGAGGGAGTGGCATTTGTCCTGGAATATAATGCTATGAACAATAAGCAAATGAATTAATAATATCATCACTGAGACTAATAAGATAGATCATTTAAAATATACCACCATTTACGTAGTTCGTATTTTTATCATTTCTTCATTTTTTTGGTATACTGGAGTCCTCAAAAATGGGCATGGCCTAGGCCACAGTTTACATCAACTGTTTGAACAACTTTATCTATTGGTAAATTATTAGATAATATTAATAGCATACCTCTATTAAACTTGCATCACCAACATTTTTCTTTTGGAAAATAAAAGATTTGATTTCCTGTAATTTGTGCTTTCTTCTGCTGTTGCTACTATTTTTCCACCCCAGAATAACTCTCTGTGTTGTTCTTCTGCAAATCAGCACTGTGCTTCTAGGCTGGGGAAGGTTTTATGTCTTCTCTAGTTTTATGGGAGAGAGAATAATTTTATGGGTTTCTTGCTACTCAACGTTACATACTCTTGATACTTCCTTGCTGGCACTATTTATAGGAAACTGCTCTGTGTGCAGGCACCAAAGGTTTAACTGCTTAGTTACTCCATGGCCACGGTTCACCAACTATACCCATAAATATTGGGTTAAATAAAACTTTGGTAGAAAATCCTAAAAATAGAAGACTACTGGGTGAAATGATTGATAATTTTCTCACCAAATTCTGACTCCCTAACAACAAAACCAGATCGATGATGAAGAACACTCCTTCCTTGACTGAAATTCCTCCCTGCCATCGCAGTGTGGGACACTCAGGGAAGAGTTTCTGTTTGTGGGTCAGAACCTTGAAAACTTGGCCAGTGTCTGGATTGTTCAGACCTTTCTGCCGTTTGTGGAACAGTCCCCTTGCTTTTGCCGCACTCACATCAAGACCCTTTCTTGTCTGTCGTCTTGCTCCCTTAGACAAGTCACACGGAATGGGGGTCATTTATACACCTTGTTGGCTAAGCAAGAGCATCCTTAGTAGGGAATCTTTTACTTTCGCTTCGTTAACTTGCCTCTTTTCGTTCTGCATCTCATATTCTTCTTTTTAAAATTTGCATCAGTAAATTTCGCATTTTGTTTTGCCCTCAATAAATTCACCCAATCTGGCTTTATGATTTCCAACTGAAAAGTTTGTGAGCACATGGCTCTCCTTTTTTTTTTTCCTTCTTCCCAATGAACCTCATGTCCTTTGAGTTGGAATCTCTTCAGAAATGAGGGAGGGATACTGTGACTGTAAGATTCTTAAGGTAAATAATGCATCCTTGAAAGAAATAGATTTTGAAAAACAGACTCCATTTGTTTTGAATCAGATGAAAAAAGTGTTTTGAGAAGTAAAGTTTCTCTTAGTTGATTTTTACATTTCATTGCCCACTTTCTCACAACTGTAAACTCTTTTAAGCTTTTAAAAGTTGAGGATCTCTAAATATTCAAGGAATAAATGTCAAGTTCAGGTTTTTGTTGTCCTTCTTTTAAAGATGGTGTCCTTGGATTTAACTTGTTTAGGTTAAGGGAGATTCCTCAGAATTTGATTACTGGAGCATTCCAAGAGTAACAAGGTGGGGTTCGGTGAGGTCGGTGGGGTTTCATGGCTCTTTTTGCTGCAGGGAAAAAAAAGTATTTCGATTACAGAAAGATGCCAAGAATGAACTTGAGCTACTCCTATTTGTCAGTATAGCATTTCATTTCTCTCTATGGTGTACTTCTAGTTTATTAAATACTCCATAAACTGAAGGGATTGGAATGGTGGGATTGGAAAAGTAATTGGGTGGTGCTTTCACAATTACATTTTTGGTTTAATTTTCATTTAGAATGATTCAGTTTGCTGTTTTGTAACTATTTCCTAGTCTACAAAAGCAAAATATCCCCTGATATTCATGGAAAAAAAGGTAAAGTTCTTCTAAAGAATTCCCATATAATACATATATTTTAAAGTTCAACCATGTGGAATGATCTCAGAGTATTTTTCATGAAACATACACTTTTGAGGTTTGCTTTTTCACTTGAAAGTGTCGCCATCTCTAAAACTGATTTTTGTTAGAAAGCTCAAAGTAAGAAGTAAAGCTATGGTTCCAAAATCTTTAAATATTATTTAATTTGGATTCATTGAAAATAATAAAGTTTGACTTTATTCCATTTTAAATTACATTTTCATATTGCATCTTTCATATTTCATATTACATCTTTTCATATTTTCAAGGAATTATGAGTTCTTTGAAATCTACATTGGTTTTTAAAATATGTTAAATGACAAGTTAATGTTATTGAAGTGCTTTTTGAAAATGGTCTTTTTATATTAATCCAGATAATTATATATATATATAATACATATATATTTAAAAACACATTAAGCTTTGCTGCTTGTTTATGAATGTTTCAAAGCATAGGGCACATTGGCTGTACACTTTTTAAAAAATTGTGGTAAAATATACATGATACATAATTTATCATCTTCACAATTTTGCATTTTTTAATCTTCAAGTTTGATCATGGTCATTATTAACATATTAATTCAGTGTATTTAGTAGCATTAACAAAACTTTGATTTCTGTGTCTCTGCTAGAGTGGTCAGGTTCACTTCTTAAATTAAATCCATGTTCTAATTTAAGAATATCAAGATTGAAGTGATTTGCAAGGTTTTTCTTCATTAATTTCATGTATTGTAAACATAGATTTTTTGAAAGGATTTGTGTCAAGATGTTGGATATTGAGGTGATTACATTGCAGTAGATGGCTATTCACTGATGTGACTTTAGGATCATTTTATCAGTAAGATTAATATCCTAAACTGCCTTCACAAATTTTCTTAAGATGCTGTTTTAGTAACAGTATGTTCATCCTTTGGTGAGGGCTAGAATTCTTCTGATGTCTTTAATTAAAATTATATTCCATTTATATGGAACATCTATATGGTAACATACATAAATTTTAATCTGAAAGGCATATATTAAACTAGGATTTGATTTTTTTCATATTATTATTAGCCATACTTGCTAGTGGGTGGTTGTCATCATAATACATTTTCTTTGTCAAAGGCTCAAGGTAGCTTGTTGGGGCCAGGCTGGGCTCAAGTCGAGTTAGGTGTTCCATGTGGCATCCAGATGTTCCCTTTCATTACTACTAGCTGCCTTTGGAAGGCTAGCTCCAATTTTCTAGAGCTGTTTTCTGAATATCCCCCCCAGACATTTCAAATAATGTAGTTTTAAGCTACTTCCATCTCAGGTGTTCCAGCAGTGAGAATTTGGATACACTTACTTCAAGCCGAGTAAGTTAAAGTACCTCCAATTCAAAGACGAAGAGCTATAAGAAGTCTGCTTGAATAATGTTAAATTGGCATTAAGGAACTGCATTTATTCAATCCTTTTGCCTTTGCTAATGACTTTAGCTAAGTCCTTCACCTGCCCACTTCTCCAGCCCAGTGATCTTTCTTAAACCTATGTCCTTGTTTTGTATAATTTATCAGCATTTGAAATTATCTTATGTATTTTCTTTAACTTTTTCTTGTCTTTCTCATTACACTAGTAAAATTGAAGAGACAGTGATTTTGTGAAACTATTCGCAACTGCATTCTCAAAGCCCAGGACAGTAACTAGAAGATGGTATGTGCTTAAAAAAAAAAAAAAAAAAAAAAAAATCTATTTAATGAATGAATAAATTAGCTTCATGGAGTATCCACTTTGTGGCATCTTTAAAAATTAACCAAAATCAACTTTTTATAGTTACCATCATGCTTCTGTTTGTTCCTTGATGTGTTGTTCAAAGAAAACACTGTGACTTTCAATGTTATTCAGTGTCAGCACATAATTTAAATAGAGATGCAAAGAACTCATCTATTTTCCTTTAGTTAAATGAAAAATGTTTTGCGCTCATGTACACATAAATATTATTATTTATGCTGCTGTGCTCACTAAATCTATTTTATTAATCTAATACCTAAATCTCATAGGATGGTATGTCATATTTACCAATATTGTATTTCCGTTTTAAACATTGAAAGTGACTACCTGTGTATAGTTCTCAAGACACAGCTTAATATTATGTTAGTATTTGCATTCACTTGGGAACTGCTTCAAGACATAACACACATTCCTAACCTGCCCCCTACTTTTTTCTTGATGAGCATTGATAACCAAAAGAATGCTGGAATCTACCAGCCAGAAAGATCTGGTTAATGTTAACTGTTATTGTGAGAAGCAGAGTTTTTGTCATTAACTTTAGAAAGTCTAACCCAATTTATGCAAAATGCTAGCCATATTACTAATATATGTGATGGCATGAGGTTAAGAGTGGGTTCAAACTCAGCCTCCACTACATAAGAAGCTATGTCATCTTGAGCAAATTACTTATCCTTTCTGTGCCTTACTTTCCTCATTTGTAAACTAGGGATATGAATACTTAGATTATAATATTGTTGCAAGAATTAAAATTGCTAATGTGTGTTAAGCATTCTGAACTGTAGAATAAAACCTAATAGACTCTATACATTTTAGCTATTGTTATTGTTTCCATTTAGATTTGTTCTTAGCTACTTTTTTTGGCTAATTTTCAGATTAATTAATTTACATGTTAGTCAGAATTTGAATACTGTGACTAGCCTAAGCAAAATAGAGATAATGTCTAAATACACCTGAGATATTAAAACATAGTAGTTATTTGAAGTTGGATCACATTGTACATCAGAGCCCAGGTACTGACAGTGACCTGTGTTCTTAGAGTTGACTAAAATTGAAGATAAGTTTTTGTTCTCTGCAGGATCATTTTATGTGTAGGTGAAAATATTTCCTAGAAACATTCTTCACAGTAATTTGAAATAATGAAGGCAAATATCATATGCATAATGTGAGGAAAACCTAAGAATAACAATTTATTTTTAATATGAAAATTAGGAAAATGACTTTAGTAATTATTAACATGTTGACTGTACAGGTAACCTTCAGGTTCCAATTGTGTGATAGCTTTGTTCTTGGAGATAGCAGATAGCTTTGTCCTTGGAGTCCGAAAGAGACGCAGGAGTGCCCTAAACATCCTTCAACCAAGAGAATAGAAGTTTAATGTAGAGTCTAAGCTGATTTGCAAACTACACAGTATAGTTTTCAAATAAATTGCTTATAAAAGCCATTTACATGGTCATGCACTTTGAAGCTGGAGTACATTCTAGGATGGAATGAAGGAATAGAGTTGAACTTACCCAAGTTTCCCAGATATGTCAGCTCAGTGTTGGGGAGTGGCTTGGGGTAGAAATACCAGTCATCTAGAGGTGTTCTGAGTGGTTTATGTAGACCTCAGGGCAACAGATGTGTAGACATCAGTGATAAGAGTAATTGCCACTGTTAAGAGTAAGATGACCGGGCTGGGCGCAGTGGCTCATGCCTGTAATCCCAGCACTTTGGGAGGCGGAGGTGGGTGGATCACGAGGTCAGGAGGTCGAGACCATCCTGGCTAACACGGTGAAACCCCGTCTCTACTAAAAATACAAAAATTAGCCAGGTGTGGTGGCGGACACCTGTAGTCCCAGCTACTCGGGAGGCTGAGGAAGGAGAATGGCGTGAACCTGGGAGGCGGAGGTTGCAGTGAGCCGAGATTGTGCCACTGCACTCCAGCCTGAATGACAGAGCGAGACTTCATCTTAAAAAAAAAAGAGTAGGATGACTGTGTTAATTTGTTAGGGCTGTTGTAGCAAGATGTCACAAACTGAGTGGCTTAAACAATAAAACTGTGTCGCCTCTCAGTTCTGGAGGCTGCAAGTCTGAGATCAAGGCACTTGCATGGCCATGCTCCCTCTGAAGGCACTAGGGAAGGATCTGCTCCAGGCCCCTCTCCTGGCTTCTGATAGTTCTTGGTTTGTGGCAGCATAATTCCAGTCTTCACATGGCATTCTCCCTGTGTGTCTCTGTCTTCACAAGGCCATCTTTTTATGAGGACATCAGTCATATTTGATTAGGGGCCCACACTACTCCAGTAACGTTTGCAACAACCCAGTTGCCAAGTAAGACCATATTATGAGGTACTGGGGTTTAGGACTTAAACATATGAATTTGGTATGGGAGGGCACAATTCCATTCATAACAAGTGACCTTGTATCTGTTGTCCCAATTGAGACACTGGTGAGAGTGAAAGGGAGTAATATTGTATTAGGGTTCTCCAGAGAAAAAGAACCAATAGCATATGTATAGATATATATGAGGAGATTGATTATGGGAATTGGTTTACACAGTTATGGAGGCCAAGAAGTTCCATGATGTGCCATTTGCAAGAGACCCGGGAAAGCCAGAGGTGTAATATAACCTGAGTTTGAAGTTCTGCAAACCAGGTGAGCCAAAGGTGTAACTCAGTCCAAGACCAAAGGCCTGAAAACCAGCAGCAGGGGTTTGTTGATGTAAGTACTGGAGTCTGAAGGCCAGAGAACTGGGAGCTTCCTTATGCAAGGGCAGAAGATGGATGTCATCTCAGATCAAGGAGAGAGATGGAGGGAGGGAGGGAGAGAAGAAGTAGAAGAGGAGGGGGAGGAGGAGGAGGGGGAAGAGGAGAAGAAGAAGAAGAAGGAGAAGGAGGAAAGAAAAAGAAAGAAAGAGAGAGAGAGAAAAGAAAGAGAAAGAAAGAAAGAAAGAGAAAGAAAGAAAAAGAAAGAAAGAAAGAAAAGGAAAGAAAGAAAGAAAGAAAGAAAGAAAGAAAGAAAGAAAGAAAGAAAGAAAGAAAGAAAG
>NW_012105620.1:2218333-2235831 GCF_000951045.1 Mandrillus leucophaeus
GAAAGAAAGAAAGAAAGAAAGAAAGAAAGAAAGAAAGAAAGAAAGAAAGAAAGAAAGAAAGGAAAGAAAGAAAGAAAAGAAAAGAAAAGAAAAGAAAAGAAGTGGAAAGGAGGAGGAGGAAGAGGAGGAGGGAAAGAGAGATAATTAATTAATTCACTGTTCCTCCATCTTTTTGTTCTATCCTGGTCCTCAATGGCTTGAATGATGCCTGCCCACGTTGGTGAGGGTGGATCTTTACACAGTCTACTAATTCAAATGCTCATCTCTTCTGGACACACCCTCAGAGACCCAGAAATAATGTGTTACCAGCTACCTGGCCACATCCCTTAACCTAGTCAAGTTGACATGTAAAATTAACCAGCTATTACTGTATTGTTCTAGGATAACAGGCATAAACTGAGACTACTTTAGACAAATCTGGATATATGGTCACCGCACCCATAGGATAGGTATAATTTATCCAGTTTTTCAAAGGTTCAATGGCGTTGGATGATTTTCTCAGAGTTACAACTGGACGGAGGATGAACAGTATTCAAACCCAGGACAATCACATTCCAAAAAAATAATTTAAAAAGCTATGTCTTAAAAGAAGTTAGCCTTTTTAAGTCTATGGACAGAATTCCTATATTATGACTGTAGGTAAAGTTGGAAATGGATTCGTTATGTTCCCTTCTTTAAAATTCCTTACTAGTCTTTAACTATATATTTCTTTCTTTGCTTGATGGATTTTGGCTGTTATGAAAGGAAATAGTAACCTGGTATATTATATTAGGATAAACATGTAATTATTTACCTGATGACTGCAAGTCTTTTGTTTTTGTTTGCTGGCCTCTCTACTGGTATTTGGAGAACAAAACCAGATGTAAAGCTATGTGATACAAAGAGAATAGCTATGAATATTAAATTATCTTAGGCTTGCTAGAAAAATAATTTTACATAAGTGTAGAGCATGTTGCTATTCTTATCATGCTTTATCCCTAATATAGATTTGATTTATTGATGATTTCATTGTTCATAAATAAGAAGGAAACATTTTAACCTTCTTTATTATCTATCACCAAAGTAAAATAAACTTTGAAAATCTAAAATATGACTTTTTGTACTTTATGAAGAAGAAAATGAAAAAATTATCTGGAATTGTGTGATGCAGGAGCTACCACCATTTAGCAGTCGCATTCTGCTATGTTTTCTTCCTGTCCTTTTCCTTTGTGGTTCAAAGTTAAATGATTAAGATCTCAATAAATGATAGCTCCTGCTGCACTCCTACTGTTGCTGCCGATGCTGTTACTGCTATTACTCTAATGTTCATTTTATATCATCATCCTGAAATAGAAACATTCTAGATATATCAGAGAAGTGATATCATTGTGACTTAGAGTCTGGATGGAGGGAGAAGTGAGTAAAAAAGTGGGGGGTTATCTTGAATGGCTCCCAAGTTTTTTATTTGCTAACTAGGTACAACAAGTTTTTTATTTGCTTACTGTACAACTAATCAGGACAGGATATATAGCACACACAAGACCAAAGGATAAATACCACAAATTCAAAACAATGCACACTGATTTAAGCTGTTTGTGAGATACCCAAAGGAGGGTACCTGTTAGACATATCTATACCTGGCAATTGGGGCTCAATAGAGATCTGGAATTTAGATAAGCATGTATTATCAACTCAGGGTTAAAATAAGATTATGTTTTCCTAAATGTTACCAAGCCTTTGTCCTACTGACTTTGAAAAGCCACACCTTCCCAGAGTCATGATGATCCTAAGGTCAATAAGTCTAGGTCAGCTTACCTAGTACAAAGGTTGATTTTGTCTCAGAGAAGTTGGCAAGTCTGGATAGCTCATTTAAGGACCTGTTCCTGTTTGTGTTGTGATTGTTGTTTTTAGTTTCTTGCTAGTTTGGGTGTTTGTCACCATTTTACAGTGCCTGGTCCAAAGGGAGAATCCTGGGTGCTCCTCCCTAAGGAGGAGAGGCTAGAAAATGCCGCCTGGCAGGGGCACTGCTGCAGGTGCTTCCATATGATGTCACTGCTGGAAACAAAGTTTGGGAGAACAGTGCAAGGCCATTGTGCAATGGGGCCAGCCTTGAGACCCAGGAATGTAACTGTCCATTTCATGAAGCAGTGTTAGGGACAGGGGAGAGGTCAAGTAAGGCCTTGTTGAAAAGTAATCACTGGATCAAGCAACAAAGGGCATTGTTGACCCCATAAGGGAGTTGACTGGGATAATGCGCATGATATCCAGGTTGAATTAAAATCAGAACCAAATGGAACATGAGAGAGTAGAGGAAGAACATACACTGCTAGTCAGAAGGCCTGGCTCTGAAGGGAAGACAGAAGTTTTACATTAGCTGAAGGAAAATATTTTATTTTATTGATCTTTGATTGCAGCCAGGGTCTAGCATCCTGCTGTGTAAGTACATTGTTAAATGAAAGAATAAATCAATTAGTGATTTTGAGCTACTGTCCATCCTAAATAATTTGGCTTTTATAAGAGGGCATCTTCAGATCCCTTTTGGAGATTAAATTTTGTTACAGTTTTGTCATTTCACAGTAGAATTTTTTTTTTAAATGTGCTGTGTATGCATGTGCTTGTCTTGAAAAACATCTTGGCTATTTTCAAAATTATAGCCTCTAGGTGAGAGGTATTTGATTATATCAGAAAGTGTGGCTTAATTATTATTTAGTTTAACTACCAATGGTCCTTTTGAACATACACCAATTTTATGAAATTCTTTTGAAACTCACAGCCTTAACTGAGTCAAATTCATTTATATGAAACAAAACAAGGTGTCAATAAATCAGGTAAATAATTCCCCTTTAAAGAGTAGTACAGTGACGGAGCAAATTGATTAACATAAAATATTTTTAACAAATTCTTAAAATTACGAGATTTAATTCGGACTCAAATATTAAAAGGAATATGCAGCAAATATGCTACTGGCAAATGTTTATTTTTGAGTGTCAGAAGTGCTCTGGGCTCAGTGCCCTCTCCACAGGAGGGGAGGCCACAGTCCACTGCTATCCTGCACAGCCCACTGCTATCCTGCACAGCCCATGCTTGGGTCTGCCCCGCTGTGCCTGGAGCCCACTTGAAGTAGCACAGGGCATGTGTGGTGGCCAGGATCTGAGTGTATGAGAAGTGATAGCACAGGACTGGTTCTGCTACTTCACGTTTTTCTGACATTCAGGCTTCCTTTATTTGTAGGTGAGCGTCCCTATCAATGTCCTTACTGTGAAAAAGGATTCAGTAAAAATGACGGACTGAAGATGCACATTCGTACTCACACCAGGGTAAGATTATATTCTATTTCATTAATATTGATCATGAAAACCATACTTATTTTATAGGAAATATATTTAACTTTATATTACAAAATAAAGGCAATATACTGGAAGTTATATATCTATATTTATGATAGACATTTAAGGATAATTTTTTTAAAAGACAAAACAATGAAAAAAAAGATGGAAAAAAACACGAATTGAAACCCCAAAAAGGTTTTTATTCTTTGAATCAGGAATCAATTTTCAGGAGTTATAAATGATGAACTTCAAGATAAATAGATTTTTAACATTTTAATACTACAATATTTAAAGATTTTTCCTGCAGAACATTCACCAGTAATAGGAACATTTTTTAATAGAGTCTGCAAATTTGTCAGCATTTGACCATTAAGTAATACTGATGAGCAAGTATGTTTGCAAGAAAGACATTGCAGATAAATTACCAGGACAGGTGGAAAATAAGGAAGTGTAACTCAGTGCTTCACAGGGCATGCCTAGTGCTGTGGCTTATTCTTCCCAGGGTACCCTTTGTTCCTTTGCTGTCAACACTCTCACTGAACTATTGTCGTTCTGTTATCTATGCCTTTTCCAGACTCAAGCATCTGTTTCACATGCCTTTAAAAAAATGTAAGCAGCTTACTCACCATCACCACCATTTCATAGCTAACTATTCCATTTAAGGCACAATTAGACACTTTAAATGAATTTTCCACATGGAAATTTTGTGTTGTTTTAAATAGCTATTGTTGATTTTGCTCTATTCAACTTTTCACTGCATTATCTTTCAGTTTCTTTTCAGTTTCGCCTTTTAAAGTGCGTATGGTCTGTATGTAAATGATATTTTTTTTCAAATATTAAGAGACTTATCTAATCCCCTTTAGAACAATTCTAATTTAAACCGCTCCTGGATTTTACTTTTTACCTTAGCTATAAAAGAAAAACTTTAGAGGAAACACATAATAGTAATATTCTTCCCGGTATAATAATACTGTAGCCCTCCACTTCAGTTCGGCAGCACATAAAATCTATCCCCTGAGGTCCCCTTAAGAAAATACTTTATTTGTCTTTGTGGTGAAGAGAGGGAGCTTCTCCACTCATTAAAACAAATCTATAGCAGGTTTCTCATTCTAGTTTGTAGTATCATATTCATATTATGTGAATATTAGGAATTGGAGTACTTCCTAGATATAAAAGTACTTCATAAACCGTAAAGGATTAGAAAGATATTCCTGTTTATAATAGCATGATTTAAATATACAATATCCAAAATATTTCACAATGAGTATTATGAAAGAGGTTTAAATTAGCTTTAGATTAGGAGGTTATTTTACATGTGAGCAGTTGTCACAGATGTATCAATAATGTATTTATTTAAAAGATGCGGACTTAGGCAAAGGGGCCCTGGTTCCTCTTAATAGAAACCAGTGATATTGACAGAAATTTACATATGATGTTGTTTTACTTGATTACTGAAGGAAGACATGATTACAACACGGAAGAAGCTGTTTAAATCACTGCAAGAAAAAATATTTTTGGGGTTTTTCAAGAAGGTGAGACATTTCCGATTCAATTGAGTTGGTTTTTACTTCATTTTAATATAAAGTTATTAATGAGAATAATACGGATAGTTAAGATGAATAAAAATAAACACACAATCACTAATTACATGCTAGTACTCTTTTAGACCTTTGCATTTATTAATTTATTTAAGCTTCACAACAACTCTATGAGGTAGCTGTTATTATGATTTCTTTTTGAAAAACAAGAAACTGAGGCACAAACAAATAAGTGGCAGAGTTGAGATTTGAACCTAGGGAGATTGGCTACAGAGACCATTTGCAATTTTTTGCCTATTATTCAACTGAATATTTTCTCATTCCACCGGCTCATATATTTTCTGGTATATTTCCACACTAAACAAATTACAGTAATGACCCCAAATTTAAAAGTCCCGTATCCTTTTGAATTTTTGAACCTCAATATAAGGATTCCAACACTGTCTCCAAAGTATTCAGCTGCAGATGGTCCCTTGTCAGAAGTTTTCTGACATTAACTGCACAAAAAGAAAACAAATTCTAGGCTGTGACTAAGGGAACTCAAGAGAATGTACAGACCAGGAGCACTCAGGATTTTAGGCAGGATCGCCCACAATGAGTAGAAGATCCAAGGAACAGGGTAAATATGTGTAAGCCTTTTGGGTTTTACCTCAAACTCTTTTTTAATTTTCCTTTTTTGTGCATTTTTTAAATATTTTACCCAAGCAGTTTTATTTTGAAAATACTGTCTCCTAAGCATTGAATAAATACAGATAGTCTTTGCATATTAGTTCAGATTTTCCAAAGCCTACTAAGGTTATCAGCTAGTACAATCAAACTGTTATTAAAACTCAAAAGAGATTTTAAAAAATATTCTAGAGGAACAACCTCTGCAAGATCATATTTTCCCAGTATTATTTGCATTTTGTAAGACTCCAGTCAAAAAAGATACTGTTACATTTGGGCCATAACACATTTCAGTTTCAATTTTGCATTCACATTACATAAGCATTTAAATAACTCTAATTCCCAGACATTTTTGGTCCTATTTTAAAAGTTTTTAATTCTATTTTAGCAACAACAGAAAAAAAAATAAGCTATCTAATTCAGTAAGGTACATCTTTAGGAAGTTTTGCTGAGACAACCCAAGATGCTGTGTCAGGCCTGTACCCCCAAGTTTGCATTCTGTGGTGACTGCATGAATGCCTTCTAGAAGGAACATAAAGCCATTTCCTCTCTGGTTATTGTCTATAGGGTGCAGTAAGAGCCCCAGATGTGGGAGATAATTTTGCCAAAATCTAATTAATCATTGACCTTTCTTGGAGAGACCAGGGTTTGAGGTGAAGTCTGGTGATTTTACTTCCTTCAGTATATTCTCTTTATATTTGTTGTTTTCAGCTTCTGGCTATGTTGTACCTAGTTGTGTTTTCCATTGTATTTTTGCAGCTTAGATCTGTAGTCTGCTATCTGTAGTTAAATTTCAGAAAATTCTTGGCCATTTTTTTTTTTTTTTCAAATTTGTTTTGTCCCTTTCTTTCTGTCTTCTTATGGGACACCAGTTACACATGTTAGACTATTTGATATTGTTCCAGAGTTCTTGAATACTCTATTCTCTTTTTGTTTCCTTTGCATTTAAAAAAAAAAAAAAAAACCTCAGTGTTTTTCTCTGTGTTTCTAATTTCTATTGATATTTTCAACTTCATTGATTTTTCTACCTCTGTTGTGCTGTCTGCCTATTGAAGGAGTGCATCTTTGATATTATGTTTTTCACCTCTAGCATTTTCACTTGGATTTTAAAAAATTGTTTCCATAAGGCCTGGCACAGTGGCTGATTCCTGTATTTCCAGCACTTTGGGAGGCTGAGGTGGGAGGATTGCTTGAGGCCACGAGTTCGAGGCTGCAGTGAGCTATGATCGTGCCACTGCACTTCAGCCTAAATGACAGAGTAAGACCCTGTAAGACTCAGTTAAAAAAAAATACTATTACATTTAGGCTGTAACACATTTCAGTTTTAAATTTGCATTTAAAAATAAAATAAATAAATAAGAAAATAAATAGTTTCTATATTTCTATTGAAATTGCCCATTTGTTCATCTGTGTGACCCACCTTTTTCACTGGATTCTTTGACATATTAATTGTAATCATTTTAAATTCTTTCTTTGGTGTTTCTACCATCAGGGCCATCTGTGGATCTCATTGTTTTGACTATTCTATCTCTTGATAATGAGTGGGAAGATTGCAAGAGTTTGCTTTTTAAGTGTAACATAATTTTTGCACGTCTGTGTGTGTGTGTGTAAAAGAAACTAAGTCTCTAAGTCTAATTGGAGACTAAAGTAAACTCTGCTTATGCCTGGAAATAGGTATACTTCTTCTTCTGCTAGGCTGTTAATGTGAGTGAGGGCTTGAGTCAGTCTGGTCAGGAGCTAAGCTAGGTTTGGGGTTTATTGTTCCTGTGGTCACCACAGGCTATAAGCTTCTCCAATGGGTGGACTGCTGCTGCTGTGTTCTTCATGCGAGGCCTGGAGGCTCAGCAGGCTTTTCTTGAGGATCCTTCCTCACCATCAGGTTTTGGCAGATCCTGTGTACCTTTGCCACAGAACATGTTTCTCTCTCTCTGCCTTTGTCCCTCCACTGGCAGTAGCCTGCTGGTGCTTGTTACTAGGCACGAGACTTAAGTAGGCCAAAGAGCTTTCCTGGGGCCCCTGCTCTAGCATTAGTTGGGTAGGTGCTCTGCACTTGAGTCTCAGGGTTGTGACTTTATCAGAATTTCTGCCTCTACCCTGGTGCTAGGTGGCCCCTGCCTCTGACTCCACTCAGGGTCAGCTGTAGTGTCCTAACCACTAGCTACCTATGGCTATCGAAATTTAAATTTTAATTAAATCTAATTAAATGCAATTAAAAATTTACTTTTTCAGTCACATTTGCCACTTTTCAGGTGCTCTATAGGCACATGTGTCTGGTGACGACTGTATGCCACAGCACAGATACAGGACATTACAGTCACCACAGAAAGCTCTGTTGGACAGCACAGGCCTAGAGGGTGGATGGTTTCCTGGCCCTAGCGGCTGTGGCAGGTGAGCTCCACCTCGTATCTTTGGAGTAGAAGGTTTGGGGCATGAGAAAGAGGTTTCTGCCCCACTTCCCACAGCAGCAGACCTCTCCTGTGGATCCCTTGGGTTCTTGGGCTCCCCTGGGTGTCAGTGCAGGATATGTAGGCAGGTTCTGTCTCTCTCCAGAGGCCACGGGTCATTGCCTGGGACCACAGCACCTGAAAGTTTCATGTTCCCAGCAGCTGGTAGCTTTTGCCTCCTGTCAAAGCACAGTAACATCTGGGATGTGGCAGGTGTCTCCCTCCTCATTCAGAGGCAAAGACTTTTGTTTCCTGCGTGAGGCAGGTTTGTGGCCTGGGTGGTTTGTGCTGCTCCCTGGCAGCCGCTGCTCATCACCTTGTTACGCACACAGCACAGAGACAGAAAGCAGATGGGTTCCTTCAGATACTCCTACTCCACCCTCAGACCTTGTCTGTGCCACCCGGGGGCTCTCTAAGGTATCCTGCCCTGCGTCTAATCTTTCTTACGAATGCTGATGGAGCCAGTGGAAAAGAGATGAGTGGCTGTGGACTTTCCATGTGCCAGGGTCCCCAGGATTCTAACCTAAATGCTAGTCTGCAATCCTTAAGGAATCAACCATCACTTGTTTTCTTCCTACCCATTTTGTGACAGTTCTGTCTTCCTCTGACAAAGGTGAGACCATTCTGTGTTCCATTTTTTTTTTTTTTGACATTTAGTTCATCTGATTGTCTTGTGACCTTATAGCTCACAAAATGTTTCATGACCTTAAGCTTGAAAGAATGACTAAATTTTTCAGTTTTTTGTCACTATTAAGTTGGGGGTGATGTTCTTTGTGGCTTTCCACATCCTATGAGTAGTGATTTATTTTTAACTATATAGGGTTTTTGGGGATAACTTTTCCCACTTAATGGCTCTAGATTAATTTCCTGCCCAGGAGCTGATAAAAGCGGAACTTCTTACATTCCGTGTCCAGTTAGCTCCTCCATTCAGTCAGGGAAGCACCCCTATTTAGAGGCCCTGTGTGAACTTAGGCCATTTTGCTATGGTTTCTCTAAAGGGGCTCTGTTTCCTAGGATGCAGTCAGACCCTGGCAGCCTCAGGCAAGCCTCAGCATGCTTGCCCTCGGGGCACTGGCACTTGGCGTCATTTCTCATCCCTGTCTAGATCTACCTTTTCCTGTCACATTCATAGTCTTTGTTCTTTGCTTGCATGGTGGAGGAGAGAGCTATTTGGAGGAAGCAGGTTCTCTTTTGGGGAAGATTTTTTTTTTTTTTTTTGAGAGGGGGTCTTGCTCTGCTGCCCAGGCTGGAGTGTGTGGTGCAATCATAGTGTACTGCAACCTGGAACTCTTGGGTTCAGTGGTCCTGTAATCTCAGCCTTCTGAGTAGCTGAGACTACAGGCATGCACCACCATGCCTGGCTAAGTTTTTAAATTTTTGTGGAGACAGGATCTTGCTATGTTGCCCAGCCTGGTCTTGAGCTCCTAGACTTAGGTGATCTTTTGGCCTCAGCCTCCCAAAGTACTGGGATTATAAATGAGAAATACCATGCCTGGCCAAGATTGTCTTAGTTTTCACACTGTAGCTTTAAACCGAGATTTGGTTTAAAGATTTGAATTTTTCCAAGGCCTTTGGCCTTGGGGGTACCCCAGGTATGCTGCCAGACCTTTCCCTTCTTATCTCTGTTGTCTTTGTCTCAAAGGTCTGCTTTATCACTCCAAACTACATGAGGTAGAGAAATGCCAGTTGCTGAACTCTTTGTGTGCAGTGCCTCAAGTCCATTTTAGTCTTAGGAACTATGGATTATCTGAAAATTATAGAGCATATGTTTTTATTGCATTAGATACATTGAGCCAAAACAGTCACTCAGTGAGTTAGGACACAACCTCATAAATACCCATTTTATAAACATTAGGTTCAAAAGAAATTGTTGTTTGTAACTGTTTACCACAGAAAACTTCATGTCTTGTATAACTACTTTTGATTTCAACATGGAAGGCACCTGGACCAATTAGAAAGTTATTTCAGAAACTCTGTCTTTTGAACACCATTTCAAAAACCCAATTAGCTTATACAGGTTTCAGGTTTCTAAGATTGCAGTTCTCTCCAGCCTTGTTTGCAGAAATAGCCAAATTAGTTCTCACAAATTTAAAATGGAATTGCCAGTGGTTACAAGTAACAGCAAGTCTGTTATATTGTTTTATATTTTATTAATTTTCTTTCATGAGCTTTCTCATCCCTGATCCTCAGGTTGTTCAGATGGTAGGTCTGGGTTTAACAGACATGTGCCTTTTGCACTTTCTCTTGACACTGTGAGACCGTGAGTCTCTGAGTCCAAATGAGGGTGGGTATCTCAGAGTTCCTAGGCATCAGACACCTTTGAATTTATCTAGAGGCTTTGGGTGGTCTATTGATGTAGGATTTGGAAATTATCCCAAAAACTTTTTGACCAATACATCAAGCTGATGAACCATGTGAATGAGTGTAAGCGTGATGTTGAAGGAAAAAGAAAAGAGCTCATTCTATGTGAATTAAGATGTTAAGGCAGGAGGAGTGAGGGCTGCTGTATGCTAAAGGGAGGAAAAGGCAAGAAGAACTTTCCTAGCTCCAGGAGCATTGTATAGAGTATATGCAGCCTTGGTTGAGAACAGAAAGGAGTCTTTTAAGGGGAGAATCAGCTTGAAATCCTTATGGACACATTAGGAGGCATGCATAAAAAGCTTAGGAGACAGATACAAAAGCAAGTTGGTTGAATCAGATTGGGAGGGCTGGTGGATTCCAGGACTAGAGATAAAGGGTGATATTTGAGTTGTGTTTGAAGGAGTATGGTAGAGGGCAGGCCAGAAAAAAATGTGACTGCATAAACGAAGTGCACACCTACGGATACAGTAAGGGTGGCCTGTCCACTGTAACTGAATGTGAGGATACATGTTGAAGGATGACTTATGTTGAGATAGGCTGAGATTGAGGAGTTGGTATGAATTGTGAAAACATTTTATCGTGTGTGTTTGGTTTGGTTTCGAGTAGAGGAGTGAAATTATAAGTTCTATCTCTTTGAAAGGTTGCTCTGAATCATTCTCCAGCAAGAATTGAAGAAAGCAGCACTTGAGTCAGGGAGGCCCAGTCAGGAGACATGATGGAGCCAGGTGAGCAGGAGTAGGGACCCACATGAGATAGCCATGGGATCTGAGAGTCAGGCATGTATATGAGGGACACCTTTGAGGTAAGTGTTGACAAAGTTTGGACAAAGTTTAGACATACTCAGTATAGGTGGTGAAGAATAGGGAGGAGTCACAGACGAATCTAGGATGCCTACAAGGGGCATTTTGGGGTGTTGTGATTTTCCACCTAGAGATAGGAAGAGCAGCTTGTGGGTTTAGAGAGGAAGGAGGGGGAGGAGCGGATACTGGATTCACAATTATCTTGGTTAAGTGCCTGAGGAGCACTTATAGCTGTGTCTGTCTTTATGTCTGGATAAGAAAAAGAGATGTACAAATTTAATAACTTTTAAAAATAGTTTATTATGATTTTGGAGAAAATTTAACATTTTTATAATTTCTAAACTTCATCAGCTTTTGTCCTATAGGAACAAAAGAATATGCCTCATTGTCACTGTTTGAAAATATCTTTAATTCAATTTTGGAATTAGTGAATCTTTTATTGTTTCTACAACCCATATATTTCTTGGGGAATTTTATATGCCTTGCCAAGGAATCATTTAAGATAAATGACTTTAAAATACCATTGTATTTTATTTGACTCCAAATATATACCTGCATGAAGTTGAGCATTCTTATTCTATCACAGTAAGGCATTTTCTTTTGTAAAAGGGAAATCAGACCACTTGAAAAATCACTTTCCTTTCAGGGACCGACAGCATCGTTACCACCTTTCTTTTTCTTCATTTCTCCTTTGTGAAAATTCTTTCTGATGGTCATCAACCCACTTGGCAGAGTGCCCTCTGTTCTTAATCTCTGTGTAACTTCTGCCCATGAGCCAGTCAGCTCTCTTAAATATCACCAGAAAAGAAAGTTTTAGATTTCCCAGTTAGGAATACTTTTTTGGCATGCCAAATGATGTTCTTGAAATAAGGACTTCTGGTCCAGGCATGCAAGATCATGATTCTCTGGATTTTGATAGGCTTTGAGAATAAAAGGTGAAATTTTTAAATAAGCTGGATTTCATTCTCTTGGCAAACTTTTTGGATTGGTTAATTATCCCATAGGAAAATAGACAAAAGTCTTTTGTGGAACAAAATTCTGTTTTACTATAGTTAAGGTTACAAGAGTAGAGTTACATTAATGTGAGGGATTGAACTGACTAGAGGCATTGGCTGTGATTTTGCTACAGTTTTTAAATGGTATTTGCATTCTCATTCAATATGTCTTTGCTTAGCTTGAGGTTTTCGCAGGGAGGGGAAGCTAGTACTACCCACCTACCCATCTAGAACATAATGTGCATTGGTTGGAATAATGGTGTAATAAGGTAGTCTCCAAGATGGTGCCAGTAATCTCTTTCCTCCCTGTATGCACATGCTGCTCTTTACATTAACAAGTACAGTCCAGTTTCCCTTTCCTCGAATCTGAGCTGGGAACAATGAAATGACTTGCTTGGACAGTAGAATGCAGCAGAAGTGATGTTCTAGGACCTCCGAGGCTGGAACAGAAAAAGCTTTGAACTTCTGCTTATATCTCTTGGGACCAACCACCATGTTGTGAGGACCCCAAGGAATGTGGAGAGGCCAGATAGGCATGCCACACAGTAGCCAACATGTACTGCCAGTCATCTGAGTAAGCCATTTTGGCTTTCTAGCTTAGTTGAGCCTTCAGATAACTTCAGCTACAGCCAACTGACTGCAACTGCAAGAAAGACTCCAAGTGAAAACTGTTGCAGAACCCAGTCAATCCACAAAACCATGAAAAATTATGTTATTTTTATATCATTAAACAAAATAATTACAATAAACAAATATTAAACCATAAACAATAATAATGTATTTTTTGGAATGGTTTATTATGTAGCGATAGATAACTAGAACAAGTACTAAATATTACATAATGCTAAGTACAATTTTAATTGTGTAATATTCTTTTATATTATAAATGATCAACATTTCTGGACAGAGCATTAAAGTGAGCACTTACTAAATGTTCCCAAAGAGAAGTTAGCTATTGTATCTCAATATCACTGTTTACCAATGGGAGCTGTGTTTTGTTTTTGGAAAATACACACCTTACAACTCAGTGTTAAAAAATATACTAACAGTTGTTTAGAAAGGCTTGTAGTATTCTGAAAAAGATTTTTCTTTAAGTTCACAGGAAAGTGTGAACTTAAAGGCTCTCATTATACTTACATACTATTTAATCTGTAGATCCAAAAATCTGATGGCAAATTTGCTTATGTAACACTGAAATTTGTATAAATAAATTAAGAGCTTTCATTTTAAGTAATTGGTCTTATAATTGGTGTGATATTAGGATGGCTAAAGTGAATAGGCTCATCAGCATTATACAGTTTTCTCCTTAATACTTTCTAGAATATTAAATGATAACGAAAATGTCTGAAACTGGGTTATCTAGCAGTACTGCTGTAATCAGAATGATACTTGTTCGGGGGCATCAGGAAGGTAATTCTTGCTGTTGAGGTTGGGTGTCTGGCAAACTCAAGCGTGGGTGATCTCTGGTTATGATTAGGAGGTTGATTGGGACGTTCCCTATTTGGGACTTTCTTTGTTAATACTCTCTGACTAAAGCTGTTTTAAATACACAAACCTCTGCTTTTGAATTTAGAAAAGTTGTTACAATTTGTTTATATGTTTCTCCTTTTTAGGTTGTGACTTTCATGTGGACAGGAATTGTAGCTCACATCTCTTTTCCCTTAGCAGCCGTGTGCCTGGCACCTAGTGAGTTATTAGGTTTGTTGAAAGAATGAAGTGAAATTATGTCAGAAGCAAATTATTAAATTTATCAAATTAACTCAGCAAATATATAACTAGATAAGATACATGAATCCATTCATTTATTTATTCAACAAACATTGATTAAATGACTACAGTGTGCTATGAGCTTGGACTACAGTAGTACACAAATCAGACCTTGTCTCTACCTTCAGTGGAACTGGGAGTCACTCATAAGTTTAATTCTTTTTTAATCAGCAATTCCTTCTCACTAAAGACTTAACAAGAAGGTATGAGAAGGCAAGAGTGCGTGCATTCATCAGACGTTTCTGACGTGCCCAACTGTGTGCCAGAAGCTGTAGTGTCACAGACCCTGCTTGTGTCTGTCAGGAAAGGTGGACCCTAAGGACATTATTTTAAGTAACACATAATCCCAAGTATGCCATGTGATGGCATGGGAAAGTACTGGGTCCCAAGTGTATAACTGGTGCCGGGCCTACTCCGAGGTCCTGGAGTCTTTGGCATGGCTGTCTCTTAGCTGTCAGTTGCCCTTCCTTGTTGCTCTGGTCGTCTTCTTCAGTTGCATGTGCTTCTCTGCATTTCCACATTTTACCGTATGAGAGGTAGTTCTATCTGTCTAGGCAGGAATAGGCAACTGTACACCTATTACTCTGAACTTGATGCTCTGCATTGATGTATGCTGGGCCCAGCCTTCCCTGGTTGCCTGTCTGGGCCATTCTTGTCATCTGGCTCTGAAGAGTTTGTTTTTAGAGATGTACTTGCCACAGAAGGAAGCCAGAGATCTGTGATCCTCTGATGAAGCCACTCTCACCCTACGTATCTGCCTGACACACCTGATAGATGAAGCTCAGGTGGGCAGACACCTCAGGCCACAGCATGGACCATGTACAATTCTTCAAGCTCAAGCCTTAACTCTCCTGCTTATTGCTATTGTAGGACAGCATACTGGGATGGAAATGAATGAAAATGGTGTTATTAGGGGTTAAGATTAAAACCCACCTCATTTGTGAAAAGGAAGTAGACTATTTGCAATTATAGTACTTTATTTTTAATAAGAAATCACTTTACAACTAGTCGCTGTCTGTGTGCCATTAATATGTCACTGTGCCAGGGCTTTGAGATTGTGCTCATTGATCTAGACTGTGCTTCTTGGATACCTGGATATAGGAAAATTCACTAATTCTGCAAATGTTTAGTAAGCCAACTATATGCCAGTACTCTGCTAGGTATTAGGGATACATTATCTAATATATAATACAAGATGCCTGAGAGTGTCAGAAAACTTCATATGGGTGGGTTATGGAGTAGAGTAGAAGGTGTACTAAAAAAGAGGCTTCTGGGATGCACAGAGGGCAGATGATAAAAGGTCGTCTCTGAATGCTGGATGAACATGTTTGGGCTTTACCTAAGCTCAGGACTCTTGAGGAGCTTTTGAAGGTCAGTGATCTCAGAGTGTTGGCATTTTCAGACCTGCTAATTATTTTGTCTCTTGCTAGTTACTGGCCAGTACCAGCATCATCAATCATCGATTAGTTCTGTTTGATCCAGCAAGCCCACTACTGGGTATCTCTCCAAGCGAAAAGAAATCATTATATCAAAAACATACCTGCACTCGTGTTTGTTGCAGCACTATTCACAATAGCAAAGATGTGGAATCAACCTGAGTATCCATTAACAGATGATTGGATAAAGAAAATGTAACACACACACACACACACACACACACACACACATACACGAAACGGAATAGTATTCCAGCATAGAATGAATGAAATCATAATTTTTGCAACAAAATGGATGGAACTGGAGGCCATTATCTTAAGTGGAACTAGCCAGACACAGAAGGCCAAACATCACATTCTCACTTATAAGTGGGTGCTAAAAAAATGGACATAGAGAATGGAATGATAGACAGCGGAGACTCAGAGGGTGAGGGGTGGGAGGAGTAAGGATGAGGAGAAATTACTTCATGGGTATAATGTGTATTATTTGGATGATGGATAACCTAAAAGCTCTGACTTAATTGCTACACAATCTATGCTTGTAACAGAATTGCACTGGTACCCCATATATTTATATATTTAAAAAGTCTTAGACATCTCTTTTCTTGAGCCTCTGCCTGGGTTCTCCTCAGCCTGCCAACAATTTTTTTATTATCCTGTTCAGGTGATTTTGGGCAGAGATAAGGGAGTGTCTCAAGAAGATACTCCCAGGCACACCATCCTTAGAGAATCAGTAGAGCCCTTTTCAGTGGCCTTTTCCTAGTCTCCATTTGGTCTGCCTCTTCCTCCCACTGCTTCAGAGCAAGGCATAAAACATCTGTGGTTAAAATCAAAAGACTGTATCTCCCATCCACCCTCCAGACCTGACAGGAGAGATCTCAGCATTTTAAGTGAACAGCTTTTTTCTGCCCCAATAGGGTACAGTAGCACAAAGGCCAATGTCCTGTAAGTGCCTCATTTTCTGTCTGTCACATAACTCTCAGGGACTGTTACTACAGCTGGAATCAGTGTCTTAACTGAGGTATTAGAGAGGCTTATGAGCTCATTATCATTTGAACATATGAATAATGTAAAATTTAGACAGAGTTTCATTTGAAAGGATTATTTATTGGAACTTTTAGTTTAAGGATTGATTTATATGCTGCTATTCTGAACAATAGGAATAAAATCAGATCCCTGTAGTGTAAGTTGGATGACACCATGGTGACACAGGGCCTTTCTTGATTATCTCACATAATGTCAAAAATTAAAAGCAAAAGAACTGATCTTAGGGAATTCCATGACAGTTTCTATTTAACTTCGCTTAACAATGACTTCAAACAGTTGTTGCATGTATAGAGAACTCCTGATTAAAGAGACTTTCTTTGACCAATGTGGTATGTTTCTAATCGTAACTCTTTAAGAACATGTATTTGGTCTCAGATGGCCAACTAAATGTTACAGAGTCAGCTTATGTGCCATGTACTGAAGGAACAGTTAAGAAAAGACTGCAGCCCTTGCACAGTCTGGGGGAGAAGACAACGAGATAGAACATGGAAAAGACCATGCTGAAAGTATGCACATACAGTATCCCAGGGTGCTGTGTGTGCACATAGGAAGACCACCTACCTCAGCATGGGAGGAGGGCCAGTCAGGGAAAGGTACTGGAAGAAACAGAGGAGCGTTTAGTCTGCAGGAGTAGAAAATTCACTGGAGACATCTATGTGGAATGGAAAAAAACGGCTGAGCCCCAGAATATTGTCCAAAAGGAAACCGGGAAGGAGCAGCTAAAGAGGCTGAAGGAGAACCAGGAGAAAACAGGGAGATGGCACTGAAGCCAAGGGAAGGGAAGCGTTTCAGCATTTCTGGGAAAAAATCACATGGTATGTCGGAATCTTGCAGTTTTATGATATATATAACCATATTCCAGATTCTAAGAAATCCAGCAATAAAGGCATTTCTTATAGTTTGTTTAGGCTAGCATTTGCCAGGAGAGTTTGAGTGTAGCAAGTAAGGGGGTGTGTGTGTGTGTTCTACTAACATCTCACTGGAGGTAGTCTTTTACAAAACACAATTCAAGAATCGCTGGTCTAATGCATCCCATGTATGGCTGCATCAATACTTATAAAGATTTGCTTTGATCAAGTGTCTCAGTTACTAAAGACAAAACAAACAAACAAAGCCCCAACCAAGAATTAATTTGC
>NW_012105620.1:2235881-2244906 GCF_000951045.1 Mandrillus leucophaeus
CCCGCCCACCTACAGTGGCTCTTCTCTGCCTGCAGAATGGAGCCCAGGTGGCTTGGCCTGGGTGCCCTGTGCCAGCCTGGCTGTGCTGCCTGCTGTCTGCCCCTCCTGTGCCCCCTTCCTCCTGGACACTCTGGGCCTTGGCCAGTTTGGACCATGTGTCCTTCTCCTAAGGATGACCATGCTTGCCTAGGTCCACTTCAATACTTTTTGAGGGTACAAATAGAACAGTCCCTCTCCCAGTCTCCCAGTCAGGTCTCACTTTTTATACAGCCTTCCCTGCCACCTCTGCCATCGGCATACTTTACTGGTACATTAATTATATTAGCGCAGTTTTGTTTTTCTTTTTTAATTTTTACGTCATTGTTTTTCTTCTCTTTCTTTTTTTCTTAGAGCTTAGTTCACGTATTCATTCAGTCATTCCATAATATAACTGCATGTTGTATGATTTTATCCTCATCCTCATTGGTATTTATATATCTTTTCTGTAAAAATGGAGACTTTCTAAATAGATCTTTATTAACATTGAAAGGACAAAGTGTTTAAAACCTGGTCTCAGCCACCCGGAGTTCTCTGCCTACCCAGGAGGGGAGTGGGAAGCTTGCATTGTTGCACTAGATATTCTCACAGTAAAAGAGAAGCATGTGTGATGGGAACATTGGAACATGGAAAACAAAGCATCTGGCTTTGCTCAAGGGAGACCAGGTAGGGTCCACTGAGGAAGTGTGAATTGGATCAGAAAGCATGAGTCTGAGTTTTCTAGGAAAAGGAACAAGATTGGGGATAGGGCATTGCAAACCAACTGAGTGCTGTGTGCAAGGATGCGAAGCTGTGATTTGTGGGTGGGTGAGAAGCGCAGTGTAGGCGAGCCCATGGTGTGTGTTGTTGAGAACTGGAGTACGAGGTGGGGGTCAGGCAGGCGTGACAAGACTGTGAGGAGCTTTTGGTGCTGGGACAGGAAGATAGGATTGATTCTGTAGATAACACTAAATCAGCACAGGCTTTCATTTGTTTCCTAGTGAGAGAATGGAGTAATAAAATGAACAATAATACTAGGTGTTCCCTCCTTATTAGAAACACAAACCTATGAAATAAAGAAAACGTTCAGTCCAAGCAGCTCTGTCTACCCCTTGAACTCCCTATTTTTCTTTCATATCTTTTTTCTTTTATGTTACACAAATGGTCTTGTAGGTTGAGACTAGTAAAACTATAACAATTGCTGAGGCTGTAGTTATTTGCTATTACAAGTGAGAACAAAATACAATGCACAACATTTCTAAAATGTCTTCATTATTTGTGACCTATTTTGAGTGCAGTCTAGAGTCATAGAATATCCCAGCTGCAAAGCACATAAGAGGTCAGTTAATCCAACCCCTTTATTTAAAAATGAGGGAATTTAAGTCAAAATATGTTGAAGACTGGGTATAGCTAGTTATAGCAGGGATATTGCTCTCTCTCTGCAAGCACTTTGATGACATTATCTCTCCTCAAATTCATTTGGTCATGAAATTAAAGGGAAACTGAATAACAGGTTAGGTTAGAGAGCAGGAGTATTATACCATTTTTTGGTTTTTATAGTTTTTTATTTTTAGTAACATGTTATAAGATTATTACCTATTTAAAAATATTTTATTGTGAAGTAACCTGTTGTATTGTCCTGCATTTTGTTACCTCAGAGATCAGTTATTTTCCAGCAGTATATCTGATTTCAAGAGATAAGTTACAATGAATATAAAATTTACTTATTAGGAATTTATATTTTTATTACTATTGGAATTTGTCTATCTTTTCTGTAATAATTGGAGATCTTGTAAGTGACTATTAATGTGAAAAGGACAAAGTTTCTAAAAGTGCATAAAACAAATATTATAATCTGATTACTTAATATTAGATGTTAAGAAGCACATTTTAGAATGAGTAACTATTTATTGACCATTATATACTATGTACTGAGTTAAGTACTTGTATTCTAATCAAGAAATCTTCCCAATAATCATATGAACTATGTATAATATACTCAGTCTTAAGAATAAAACAATAGATAATAGATCCTGCAAATTCTCCCTTTTTTATGTTCAGCTACCAGTGTTTTAGATGATCTCCATGTGGTAAAGACTGTAGGAGCTCCTCTTAAGTCACCCAAATGCCTACCCTTATTCTGAGATGGTTCAACATTAATTTGAACACCTCATCAGACACAGTTTCTTAACTGTTTTAGCTATAGAGACCATTACAACTTCTGTCACCTACTCACAGAATTACCCTTCATATTTTCAACCAGCTTGGCATCAGAAATTGCTTGCCTTGCTAATCACAGAGACCCAGCCATGTATCTTAAACACGAACAGGTTTATTCATAAGTGTCCAGGGCTAGGCATTCCAAGGATAGTTTGGCACTTCCACAAAGTCATCAAGGCGTGTGGCTTCCATTGTCAAGGTTCCAGTGTGACTCAAGGTGGATGTTGCCACGTTAGCCATCACATCCTCATTCCAGGCAACAGGAAGGAGGAGGAAAGAGAAGGTAAGAGGATATGCCCCTGCTGATTACACTTCCACTAAAGAGCTTTCTGGAAGTCCTACCCACCAGCTTCCACATGACCACACTTGGCTATGAGGAATTCTGGAGTTATCGTCTTTTCTTAAGCTTGTTGCCACATTAAATAGAATTAGTTTCTATTACTAAAAACAAGGGAATAAATATAAAGCAGATTTTTCTCCAGTCTCATTCGCCAGCCCAAAATTACACCATTCTTATTCTTGTTTTAACTGACCTCTTCTTCTCTGCTTTACTGCCTGGCCTCTTACCCATAAGTACATTTTTGTTAATTAAAAAAAAAAAAAAAAAAAAAAAACCTCTGCTTAAGTGAAATCACCTCCTCCATCATGTCATAGCTGGGTGAGGGACCCCTTCTCTGTGCTATCATCACTTGTACATTGCCCTGCACTGAGCTCTGTTGGTGTCACTTTCTCCCTCAAATTACACAACACCTGTGAAAATGTCTTGCTCATGAGTGGGCAGAACTTCGGAGTCTAGCTGACTGCCTGGCACACAGTGGGAAATTGTTAGGTATTTGCTGAACTGACTATAAAGTGTCATAGTCAGTATTCAAGTATAAATAGCAGGGCTTTAGGTGAGTAGTGTTTTCGTCCGCCTGTCTCTTTATTTCTCACGGCTGCTGCAAGGGAAACTCTAAGGGCTTTTGTATCTTATCTGCACCTCTTCTTGTAAGAGCCTGGGCAGAGTGGTGTCAGAGAACAACTTCATCTCTCTGGCTTGGACAGCCCCGTTTGTAACAATAATACAGTATAGTTGCTTCAGGGATGTCCACTAAACTCCTTTATGAACTTGGTATATCCACAAAGAGTATGTGTAGAGCAGATGCAGATTTAGCTAAAAGAAAACTATAAATATTTAGCATCTAAGCTGATTGTTGCTTCACCACCACTGTATTATCTTTAGACTTTAATAATATACTTCAGGATTTAAAGGAAAGTACATGCTTTCTGAAATACATATATATAGTTTTTCTTTGTTTTAAAGATAGGCAATATGCAATTAATTTTTAAAAGAAATGAGGCCATTATTCTTAGAAAAGGAATACATTATTTCCAAACTATTTTCTTTCTGGAACAGAATTTTATGTTCATCTTATTCTCTATTCGGAGAATTTTAAAGTATTACAAGTATCTTGGGATAAAGATTTATCTGTATGAAGATCCCATTAATGGATTTCAAGAACTATGCTATGTTGAGGTTCCTACATAATTTTATTTCTACATAAAGTTACCCAGTTATATTTACATGATTCATGTGCCTTTTTCAATTTTGGATAACATTATATGTATATTCATATTGCAGTGTTGAAGAGAAGAAAGCAGGTTAATATAATATGTAAAATATCGTTACTGTGTTCATATTATGTGCCAACCATTAAGATAAGCAAAATGCTATGACATAGGTATAATATTCCGTGTTACAAATGAGGGAAGTGAGGCTTAGAGAGCTTAAGTAGCTTGTCCAAATCCCAGGTCGTCATTACTACAATGACTAGTAATAGGCAGCACCAAGATTGGAAGTTAGCTTATCTTTAAAGACCTTATTCTTCATTCCTAGATATGCAGCCATCAAGATGTTCTAAAGTATTATGTTCTATATTGAATAAACTAATCTTTCAGAAAAATTGTAAGAAAACTGGTGTCAATTTCCCATTCAGTTCAATAACGACTTGTTGCTGCTCCAGTATCTCTTGGGTCTACCAGACTCCCTCAGTACATGGTCCTCAGGATTCCTGTTCTAATATTGCTTGCCGGGACCACACCAAGATGACTGGCTTGGGGACTCCCCACGCAGGAAATCATGTGGTAGTGCCACTAGGACCTCAACACCATTTTCCCTTCACTTATACCTTAGTAGCTATTTTCTTTGAAATATTTTTAAAATTGTGAAAGCCACCAGGAAGAGATACTTCATGTCCCTTGTAATACATTATAATAAGGGAAATTTCAATGTAGAGACTTACTGTCCACATTTTTTACCTAAATTCCTTGTATAGTAGTTTCTTTGCTCATAGAAAATCAAAACAGCATTTTCAATATGAGTCTTTCATATCCTTGAAGATGGCTATTTTTGATATGGTAATTTTTCAGGAAGACACGCCTAGGCCAATGACGACTCGCAGTAGATCACATGGCAAGTTTATATCAAGATTGGTGTTTAGGCTGTGTGAATTATTGCTTTGAAGGACCTATGGGGCCTCTCAGTCATGCTGCCTTCATCTCATGGATGTTGTGGGGTTTAAAAAAATGCTTTGCTTTCAGTATTCCTAGGTATTGTAATAAACCATATTCTTAAAATCATGAAGGAAATAGAGTCTTAAGGATAAAGGTCATTCATTAAAATATACTTATGGATTTTTCCTTTTGCTCCATAAAAAAGCTGTTATTCTTTGATTTCTTTATTTTTACTCTAATGGAGGCAGTTAGATGTTCTAAGAACGTGGTATCATTTTCAGTTTGACCAAAACCATACTGATGCTGAAGTAAAAACCTGCTTATCCTGAGAAACATCGAGGGTCTGGCTATCTCTTTCTTCACTTCCTGCTTGAGACTTCATCTGTATGTGCTGTGTCAACCATAATTCGTTAGAGGGAAAGCCATCTCCTCTGGGGTCCTAGATTCATATCTTTCTAGGCAGGCTTCAGTTTCCTTGCTTCTGAGGAATATTTAAATGTGCTACTTGTTAAATTACATGCTTTACCTTCAGTTTTTGCCTTTCCTTTAGTTCTGCTTTCAATTGTAAATTACATTTCTTTATCACACATTTGGGTATTTTTCAGACAAATCATATTTCTTGTGTGTATTTTCTATTTGGTGTACCTCTCCATTATGGAAGCTCCGTAGTGTGGATGTTACCCTTTCTTGTAACCTCAGTTGTTTCTATAACATTTTAAAATATGAATATTAGAAGGCCAAGACCTTGTTTCTAATGCAACACTAGGCAAAGTATGTAAGGGGCGGGGGCAGGGTAGATGTTGCTTGGTGGGAAAGTGGAGGATAAGAATTGGTACAAAACAAATTAGTACACCAAGTTCCATGATGTCATATCCTTGCAAAATGAAAGCAAACATTCACCTAAAGAAAAAATTGATTAGTCTTTTTATGAATATTGTATATTATTAAGTGTAAATGTTCTCTGAAATAATAATTGTCTAGAATCAAATCAGAAATTATATATATACACACACACACACACACACATACATACATCATTTAGTTTCCTATGTCATTATGTGTTCAAGATTATAAATGGAAATAATAGGAACCAGAAATGGGAACAATTTCCCAAACACATTTTCATCACCAAATGCTATTTATTTATACTGTAATGACATATTGGACAGATGGATTATTAAGGTTTTTCCTGTCTTTTATAAATCTCAGATTTACAGTGATTACGATGGTGCTGATTGCTTGTGGCCTTGATACTGGATTCTAACAGATGAATAGGGTAGATAACTGATCTAAGATTTGTTGTCTAGAAAACATGAAGCAGGAGGACAGGGCAAGAGGGTCTGGGGACTGGCAATGAGACTGGAAGCCTTTCACCCCAGGGTCAGCAGTTGGGCTAGGCTAAGCTGTGAGTGACATAAACCACTCATCTAAGGACCAGCCATGATCATGACAGAAAACTGACAGTGGTCTGATGTTCTTCACTGGTACTTTCTTTCTTCTTCCTTTTTTTCTCTTCCTGAGATGGAATCTCACTCTGTCACCCAGGTTGGAGTTGCGATCTTGGCTCACTGCAATCTCCACCTCCCAGGTTCAAGCGATTCTCCTGCCTCAGCCTCCTAAGTAGCTGGGATTACAGATGTGAGCCACCACATCCAGCTAATTTTTTTGTATTTTTAGTACAGTCAGGGTTTCACCATGTTGGCCAGGCTAGTCTCAAACTCCTGAACTCAAGTGATCCACCCGCCTCAGCCTCCCAAAGTGTTGGGATTACAGGCGTGAGCCACCGCACCCGGCCCTTCACTAGTACTTTCAAAATGCAAAATACTTTTCTGCTTCAGCAAAAAGTGACAGACATTTGGAGACACTTGTTAAGCTTTAGTACCACCCATGAGGCCCACTGAGTGCCTGGTGACCCAGTCCTGCAGCCTGTAGCACTGGACTTGATCTCAAATATTCTGGAGTTTTCATTGCCAGACACAGACTGGATTGCAATTCAAAAACTCAGTACATCAGTTGGGCAGTTCTAGAGGCTTTCCCACGACTAGCGTCAATCTGCATTACACTGAATTCCATTTAAGTCGAACCTTTTTCATCACCTTATGAATCATATCTATACGTATACATATCATACACACACACACACACACACATATACATACATCTTTCTTGGATGCTGCTGTAGGTTGCTCTTTCAGCTACTCCTTCTATTCAGTGAATGAATGTACTCCAGTCAAATGTTCACTGTGCCAGTGTAAGTTAAAATTAACATTTTACTGGAATGTGGTGTGCCTGACTGCTTTGGATCTGTTACATATGTTTGGCTTTGTAGAGGCAACAGAGTGGAGGGACTAAAATTAACATGTGTTTTCAGACATGTAAGCAGTCTACCATGTCATTGCCAAAAAAAATGACATTCTACCTAGAATATAGTCTTTAACATGCGAGACAGTTTATAACCAAGTAATATATGACTCAATGACTGAATTTAAAATTTTTTAAATACTAAATTCTGTTTCTATTCCCCACTGGCAGAGCATGAGTGAGTTTTCCACGTCTGTCCCATTAAGAGTCATTGCCAATGCTGCGGCTGCTGCATGCTAAGTGGTCTGTTCCTTTTCTTGCAATACTGGGCTCAAAGCCCTAGAGGCTTCTATCACTCTCCATCCCACCCCCATTTGTGTCTTTAGGTGCCCAGTGTATCTTCTTTCATTCCTTCCCAGAGAGAGGCCCTTTGGAGATTGTGGACATTCTTTGAGGGGAGACAAATGTGTACTCACTGAATTCTCTCTGAGCATTCAGGCTTGGTTTCTTTATGTACAAAATAAGAATTATGTTAATTGAATCTTCTTCTAGGTGTGTTATTTATGTTGACTTGACATAGAGGATCACTGGCTACTAGTAGAAAAACAATTGCAACTGCAATTATAAAAGGAGAGAGAACAAAGTACTGGGAGATTGTGCTGGCAGTTCTTTTCTTACAGGTTAGCATACTCTGAAGGCACCAGTGTATGTAAACCAAAGATCCAATGTAAAGAATTACAGCAAAACAAAATCATCTAAGCGTGCAAAGGAATGATTCAACATTGAGATCCGTGAGTCCATGAGGCTCTCTATGTCTTTGGATATAATTAAAACAAGGAAATTGCCTCAATTCAGTCTTCTTTTACCTAATATATTCTAAGAGAATGGGTTGGATGATTTCTTGGTAACCTAGACAGTTTATAAGTAGCTCTCTCTGTAAAAATATTTTTTCTTAAAATAACAAAGTATCATCATCTTGAGGGAGAAAGCATTTTGTTTGGCCTGAGGCAAAACTTGGCACTTCAGTCCAAAGCACTGCCCTTCTCCCACCCTGGCCCAACCCTCCGTCCCTGTCTGTGTAGCACTCTACCTTGCGCCCACTAGGATGAGCCCACTACCTTGCGCCACTCTTCTCAGTGGGGAAGCGTGTGATGGGAAAGGCCTAGCTAGAGGTCTTGTCAGTACTTTTCCTTGGTAACTGAGCTTATTCTGCCAGTGGAATGCTAGACTGTGACTATTTAGATAAGAGATGAGAGATCAGGGCATAGGAAGAAGGGGAGATTGTGTTAGCAGAATCCTTCTATATTTAGTATATTGCCTTATGACAGCTGGATGGATTTACAGGCTGACACAGACAGTCTGTCTCCTAGATAGTATCTAAATGGGCCATTACAATGGGCTGTGATTCCTGAATTCAGATGATGCTGTTTAATACAGAAATGGAGGTGGCATTATCTTGTTCTAAACATGAGCTTTCTGGTTTGCACCAAATGGAGGGGTTTCCCAGGATGTCAGATTTTCAGAGTTAAAACTAGGATAGTCCTGGGCAAACAGGGATGGTTGGCCACTCTTTTCATGGTTTTCGAAATAAGTTAATGAGGTGTTCTTTCTCAAGGAACACACTGAACTGAAAACAACCAAAAGCTAGTAGGTAAAAAGTCACCAAGGCCTATTAGGAAAAAAAGTGAAATGTGATCTGTTTCTGGTTACTACTGATGACAGTAGGGTCATTTTATTTTGGAGGTAGCAATGGCTTTTGCAGAGGTGTGAAGTATATATCTGCCTAATGAAGTCTGTGTAGCATCATCAGAGATTACAGAAGTTTTAACAAACACCCATTTGTGAAAGAAGATTAAACTCAAATTTGCTTGCAGAAAAAAAAAAAAAAAACTATCGGATGCCACATGATTATCTCAATAGATGCAGAAAAGGCCTTTGACAAAATTCAACAGCCCTTCATGCTAAAAACGCTCAATAAATTCGATATTGATGGAAC
>NW_012105620.1:2246726-2344319 GCF_000951045.1 Mandrillus leucophaeus
TCGCAAGAACAGAAAACCAAACACCGCATGTTCTCACTCATAGGTGGGAACTGAACAATGAGATCACTTGGACTTGGGAAGGGGAACATCACACACCGGGGCCTATCATGGGGAGGGGGGAAGGGGGAGGGATTGCATTGGGAGTTATACCTGATGCAAATGACGAGTTGATGCGTGCTGACGAGTTGATGGATGCAGCACGCCAACATGGCACAAGTATACATATGTAACAAACCTGCACATTATCCACATGTACCCTAGAACTTAAAGTATAATAATAATTTTAAAAAAGGTAAATAGTAAAGATACTAATTTTCTAAGTAAAAGAAAAACAACTTCTACAGTTACCTTTGGAATTTTAAAATGTTAATGGTATTCAAATTTAGAAAATAAACATTTCTCATTTATTACAGTAATACTGTTGTCATCTTTTTCCTTGTTTTTAATCTTTTAGGCTGACTGACTTTTTGTCAAAATATTTTATGAGTTTTGAGCAAATTAAAATCTAGCAAGACCTCTGCCAGGACAACTATGGAATCCTCACCTGTGCAAATAGGCTGTTTCTTCAGCATTTTTAAGTTTGCCTGGGGCAGGTTTATGCTACTAGCTCCTTGCATCTGTGCAGAGTGTTGACTCAGAGATGTAATTTATATTGATATGATTTCCTCTGAATTCTGCCCGCTCCTTGATGGTTTTGTTTCACCTGTTGACATAAACTTGGCTGAAATGAATGCTGTGTTAGTCATGGGTGAACTAGCTGCATGTGTGATAGCACCTTTCTGCTGTGTTCTTATTATTTTCAAAATTGTGTAATGGGATAAGTATGTTTTTTTTAGAATTAGATATCCCTTTTCTAAGGCTTTACATGTACATAATTCCTTTCTCCTACACACCTCTGGATAAACTTTATGGTTTTATTCAAAGATAGATTACACTTGCCACCATCACATATGTCAGAAAGCATGCTTGTTATTTTTGGAAGTGGCCGAGTTGAATTAATTCAGTTCTGTGTGGACTGGCTGGATCTGCTTCTTAAATGTAAGAGTCTGTGACTATGTTGAATTCTCATTTCACTTCATTCTCTGTACTCCTATATTATCCCCCCAAATTGACAAGGATACTCTGTATTTGCTGCATACCATACTTCAAATTGTGTAGCAACAAAAACTGAAGGTGATGGACAACTCAACTTCATGATGGGCATCTCAACTTCATCTGCTCCACCGGCCAGGATTTTCTTTACTAATCTGTTGTATTCTTCTTGAGAATAAGGACCACATTTGAAACCGTTTTGTGTTTCTCTTGGTTTCTAACACAGTGTCTTACCTAATACTCCATGAAGACTTTTGCTGATGAAATGACTCTCAATGACGTCATCTAATCATGGGAATTATCTTGATTGTTGTCAGATCCTTTGTAAGTAGAGCTGGGAACACTTAAATTAATTGGTATGTAAGCTTAAAGTACTAGTTCAAATATAGGAAAAGACCTTTTTAAAGGAAGTATTTAATATTTTTCTTCCTAAATTTACCTTTGGTGGTGGATTACTGGGTCTGAGACTATACACCTGTCAAGAATGTTCCATTGGTAAAGGAAATTCCCAGCAACATGCAAAAAATAAAAATAAAAATAAAAATAAAGCTATCTTAAATTTATAAGACTTTGATTTTCATTAGCAATTTTTTAAGATAACACAAAGCAATGAGGATGATACATGACAACAGAAAAAGACAGTTACATCAGAAACATGCTCTCCCAACTCTGACAATTTATTGTTTTCTTAGTTGACTTCCATTCTCAATGTTATTTGAAAGTCAACATTTTTGTCTTGGACACTATATATCAGTTGGCATAAGTGTGTGTATATATATGTTTTTATATTTTCTGTATATCTTCTATATTTTTATCATATTTACTTCCCTTGTATTTCTTTCTCTTTCATTTATGCTTCCTTATATTTTCATTACAATTTGCATTGATTTTTCAAAGTTTGCATCATAATTTTTTAAGATGGTAAGCATAACTTTTTTCTTGTAACAAAATTTTCCTGTTCATATGATTCTTCTTCTTTTTTAAGATTAAAGTAAAAAATCTAAACACTTAGTCATTATGCAGGGAATGAAGTAATTTCCCATGAGATAATTTAAATAATAACACTCTTTCATTTAACTGCATTCCTTTTCTTTCAAGGATTACAAAGGACATTCTTTACAATGCACAAGTACATTGTTCTCAGAATTCTTATCAGCAAATTTTTTTCGGCTTCCTTTGTAACTCTCGTTACATGTGTAAGAAAAATGTTGCTGTGTAAAAGAACAACTCATTCCCATTTTTAGAGCCGGGATTCTTAGACTGTGTTGTGTATTATTTTTAATAGCCAGCCACTGACTTTGAATTTTTTGTTCATTGTCAGTGCTATGCTTCAATGTAAGCTAGAAGTATTCTGTGTCACTGGGATAGGGCCATTAGCATATGGCGTAATGATTGGGAAGATGTAGGCAGTAGGATGATTTTTATCCCAAACTAACCAAAAGCCCAACTGAAAGGGCCTTAAAAGATGAGGATTTGTATTAAGTCACATGACAAGAATTTCAGAGGAAGGGCCATCAGTGGTTGGTTAATAGCTCAACAGGGTCATTAGCGGCCCAGACTTTTCTCACGTCTCTTGCTGTCCTCAGCCAGCTCCTCACCTGTTCAGCACATGGCTGCAGCAGCTCCAGCAGGCTCTCCTTATGTGGTCTGCATCAACAGGCAGAAGAGGCCTTTTTCAGAATCTCCTGTAGACTTACCTTCTCTTCTCAGTGATTACAGTCGGCTCACATGCTCTAAGCTAAATCCATCGCTGCAAGGGAAATGGAATTGCTGTCATTGGGTTAGCGCATCAGTCCCCAAATGCATCTGCAAATTAGAATCACTGGGGAATATTTCAAAACTGCCAAAACGCAGGCCATACCTCAGACCATGAAATCACAATCTCTGGGGGTGCGCATCAGCATTTTTTGAAGCTCTTCAGGTGATTCCAGTGTGTAGAAAGTGTGGAGCCGAGGCTTAGCCTGATCAAGGGTCACTCTTTCGTCTGGGCTGGGGAGAGTCCTCCTCCAGGGTGCTTAACCAGGCAGAAGGCAACACCCAAATAGAATCAGGGTTCTGCCAGCAGTGATATGGACTAGGGAAGAGGCTCAGGTAGGAAGCAGAGTCACCCAAGACACAGGCCTGGGATTACAAGTGCCTTATTTTTTGTTCTGCTCTCTCTGAATGTATAACTGTCAGGTTCACGACTACGCCAAATGTCATGCCAAGGGTCAGGTTCTGATCCATGCTGAGGTTCAAGGGAGTGGGTGGATGAGCAGAAAGAACACTCGGGGGATCGTAGGCAGCTCTCATTAACAGCTTTCTCACACTGTCCACCCTGTCTTGGCTGCTTAGTCCAGCAGCCCCCATACACAGCTGTGCTGCCGGCTCTCCCTTGCCTTCAGGGTCAGTGACTTAACTCTTTCTCTCTTTTGCTACAAGCAAGCTGAGCTGTGTCCTGGCTCCCCTCTGTCCCTCTGCAAAGACAGACAGCTCTGATTCTCTCTCTCTCTCTTTCTCTGGGCACCCACGTGCCCACCATGTCAAGCCATGTTGAGCTGAGCCTGCGCAGTGTCAACAGGGCAATTATACCTTTTACAGAAAATAGTGGCTTAGAGCCAAGTGATGGCCTTCCCATGTTATGACTACATGGCTATGATAACAAGTGGAGTTCTACGCCTGCACTGTAGACTCACTGAGTCACTCTGGATGTTTACCTCGACTTATCCTTTACCAAAGCACAACATTACCTTACAATAACCTTGGTCATGTTTTTCAACAAATGTTTCTTCATTGTAAAGCGAGAATAACCATAGCAAATTTGCAGCATTGCTTAACAGCTAAATGGGAAAACAGTCTCTAAATTTCTTAGCACTTTGCCAGCCAGCGGAAAGTAGGCAGTTTGTGAACATAGGCAGCAGTGCAGGGGTGGTAGAGTATAATAGTAGTAGTAGAAAGAGTAGGAGTTGTTACTGATGCTGTTTTTGTCATTGTTATTATCATTACAATGCTTATGGTAGAGGATGGTGAACTAGATCAGAAGTTCTCACTTCTGGCTGCACATTCAAGGCACCTTGGGAGCTTTTAAAAAGCTAGTGCCTGGCCCTGCCCAAACTAGTTAAATCAGGCTGTCTGAGGGTGGGCCCTAGGCATCAATGTTTTTAAAAAGATCCCTAGGTGGTTTAAATGTGCAGGCAGGGTTGAAGTCCACTGGACTAGAAATTAGGAGAACATTAGGGAAAAGTTTATGTTTTGTCTCACGATTCCAAGTGGACTAGTTTGAGTCACCCCTGCAGCCCCAGGAAAACAAGGCTTTTGAGCTAGTTTGGATGCTTCTTTGCATGCTTTATGCCAGATAAGCTCTTTTATCACCTCTATGCAAATGATAGGACTTTCTGGCTGCCCAGCCATTTCATTTACATGCACTATTCTGTGGGCCTCAGAGTGGATTAATTAAAAGGGACCAGGTGCCTCCTTGTTTCTATTTAAACACTGTGTGCAACACTTTAATATGAAAATTATATCCTATTTACTGTGCTTGTTTTTAGTGTTCTATATGTTGCTTGTGCAATTCATTTTCCTAATTTTTAGAAGTGTGTTTTTCATTAGCTACAATGCAAAACCAATTATGGATGTGTTATGTAGAAACCTGCTTTAAATATTCTCCTAGCTTCCTAAGAGTTATAATTTTTAGGTGCATTGTTTACTAGGCCATGGGTATGTTTTGTCATATGTTGAAAGATCACACTGGCTATAAAAATAAGACGGTGAATAAAAAGCCACAAAAGCTATAAACATCTGTAAAAGAAGTTTTCTAAGCAAGGCTGCTTGTTAGAGGGAAGCGCAATGCATTCTGATTGTATGCAGCTGGTGGCACATGCACTTTCAGAAAGGGGCCCATTAAGAGGAACTGTTAGATATATGGCATGCCGTACTGTGGGCTGTAGCTCTGTTCCCTCAGCTGTGTGTAATAGAAACCCATGGGACCACACTTGCAAACCCTCCTCTAAATTTCACCCGCAATTCTGTTGCGAATTTGATATATAGAAGCAGGTAGTCATCTTTTCGTCTCAAAGCCCATCATACTAAGGGAAGATTACTAATCTTACCTGACTCCTAGGAAAGTGGAGGACTCTGAAAAATCACAGCATGGGTTTCTCAGCCTCTGCCATGTTGAGGAGCACACATCAGTCTGACGTCTGATCAGTGGTCAGGGCCACCGCAGGTGCCTATCTGTAGCTCTCTTTTATTCTTGGAGGATCTGTTGTGGGAATTGCCATATGAAGTACAGATGTAGGCCCAGTTATACACATACCCTGTCATACAAGAGTACAAGAAGGCCCTTACTGCAGACCCCTGTGAACAGCCTGGCTATGCTGGGGTTGGGGAGAGACGGGCCAGGTTTTGAGAATCTGCTGCTCACCAGTCCATTTTTGTGGCTCACAGCGAGGCCAGTCGCTGGAGCACTGGGTTGTCTCGAAGCAGGCGTGCAAAACACAGTTTCTGACTTCTGAGATGGCTGAATGTTTACACGATCCATCTTCCTGATATCAAAAATAGTTCCCCTAGATAGAGAAAGGCAAGACTCCTGATGCAGAAGGATAATGGCGATATTTTTAAGTTCTAGAATAGCATGAAAGCAGCTTTTAAAAAAACAAATTTAACTTTTTAGAAGAAAAATGTGAAATCTACAGAAGCAGAGAATAGGATAATGAATCCACAAGTATCTGCAGTCAAGTTCAACAAGTATTAATTCTTTTTCCATTTATAACCTCCTCACTACCCTAGCCATAAACTTGAATTTTTATATGTAAAATTAAAATTATATCTAATTCAAGGTGTAAGTGTAATTATGATGGTAGGCATCTTTATATAAGGTCTATTGTATAATTTGTTCATCTAGATTATGATAAAATTGAATTATGGGCATCCTAAGATCAAAGATACTTGCATTCTAGACCAGTGCTATTCAAAAGTGTGGCTCACAGACCAGTGGCAGCCCACAAACTCTTTATTTCTGGTCTGTGATAACTAAAGAAATCATGAGGAAGTGTTTAGAACTCTTGTAGCATTTTGGCATTGCTGTGACATTGAAGTACATGATAATTTTTCTAGTAATTCATTATGAGTATATTTTATAAAAGTATCACTCTGCAACAGACTGGGAAAAACAATCTTTCATTACAGATGGTTTGAGAAGCACTGTCTATAGTGTTTCTGTGGTTTGCCCCCCAGGGGACATTTGGCAATGTAGGGAGATATTTTGGGTTGTCACAACTGGGTGGAGGATGGAGTGGGGAAGGGTGTACTGCTGACATCTAGTGGGTGCACAGGACAGTCCTCACACCAAGGAATTATCTGGCCCTTTTGCTGAGATCCAGAAACCTTGCTCTGGACCACAGTGGAGAGTTTAAGTGCTCTGTGCCTTGTCTAAGGAAAGGTTGGCAAATAGTTTCTTGCCACAGTACAGGCTAGAAAGTCAACAAGTGACTGTCTGTGATCACAGACAGCCTCACAGTTGAGGCTCCATATCCCACAGTGGAAATTAGTGAGACATTTTGCAGAAGAGAAAGTTTGAGGGTTAAGTGAACCTGCCCCACGTCTTTTAAAAATATAACACAAGCCTTTTTTGTTTACAAGTTGTCAATTTCATCTATGCCACAGTTTGTAATGTGTCTGACAGATCAGCCAGCCACTACCATAGCAACAGAGAAAATGGGAAACTAGAAATTTATAAAATTTAGTTTATCTAGAAATTTCATATTTAAGAAATTGACACCAAATTTGTGCCTCATGATTTTTTTTTTTTAAATGAAACACTATTTTGCTTTCAGCTGAACCTTTGTTTTAAACATTTTTGGTAAGGCAAACTTCTCTAAAATCAATGATATAAAATTAAAGACATTAAAATGTTCCACTTTTGCAGAAAGGTCTAAGTGTAAATTGATGATGTGGTGTTCTCAGGGTCTCTCCTTAGTGAGAGTCCCTTATGAATTTTTTAGATTTTGTTTTAAATTTAGAACTAGGAAATAATTATCTGGTGAAATATGTCATTTTGTGAGTTTTAATAGAGTAAACATTAATGGCTATAAAATAATCTAATCTACAAAAAGTAGCCAAACAAAATTATTTTGGAACAAAACGTATGCATACCCTTTAAGTCCTAAAATGTCTTTTTGTGTGTGTGAGAGAGAGACGAAGACTGTCTTCCACATCTGATTCCTCTTTGGTAAACATCTCTAAATTTTATTTGAAATCCAGGTTGGTCACTTGGACATTGTTTCATTAAGTGTGTACACTGTGGCTTTATTACAGCTTTGATCGAGACAGATAGAGAAAAGGTGTATCCATAGTGTATTCACAGAAGATACAACCACACATCCTGGCTAACACGGTGAAACCCTGTCTCTATTAAAAAATACAAAAAAACTAGCCGGGCGAGGTGACGGGTGCCTGTAGTCCCAGCTACTCGGGAGGCTGAGGCAGGAGAATGGCCTGAACCCCGGGAGGCGGAGCTTGCAGTGAGCTGAGATCCGGCCACTGCACTCCAGCCTGGGCTACAGAGCGAGACTCCGTCTCAAAAAAAAAAAAAAAAAAGATACAACCACAGAGGAGCTAGTGTTTCACTCGCAAGTTGAACCTTCTCCTAAGCAAACCCGTAATTATATATATTCAGAAGACCACAAGCTCTAACAGTCCTCACCATGCTCACTAGTCTTCCTGTTTTCTTTCATCGCTTACAAGTTTCCCTTTCTCAATTTCAGTAGAGTCAGGCTAGAGAAAGAGAACATATCATGAAAGAGAACATATTAAGCATCAGTCTGTGATTTTGTGACACCTTTACCTTGGCCTCTGACTATAAGAGAAAGAGCTCATTGGTCTTATTTTCCACTTTATTTGATTGTGGTCTAATGTAAACCATAGAGAGCAACCACAGGCTATCTTTGGATTATGTACCTACTGTGTGTGGATCAGCCACTCTTGATCCATCCAGGGATCCGAGGTTGACCCATCCTTATCTTTGGTAGCCTGTGTGACGGGGTCATACCTCTAACCTTTTGGTCAGGAATTCTTAGCTCAACGAAAAGAAAGCTTCTAATCAATTTCTATTTCTAAGGACTTCACGTTCAGAATCCTCCAAAGTTTATCTAAAATTTAACTTTGTTTCTGTAGAACCCTCTCAGATGATGTTGAAATTTATTAATTCATCTTATCAAAAAAAAGTAACATTTGAAGATACTGTTCTTTTATATAGGTGGGTATTAACTACACAAAATATGACTTTTTATTAGCTAGATTACAAGGTGCAGGGCATAGAGCTGTGTAAATCCTATCTTTTGAATGAATTCTGCCAAGTATTGTTTGATTAAAGCTAGACTGATGAGACTCCTGATTAATTCTGCCTCTAATAGATTACAGTTTAACTGACAAATACATTGCCTCCATTTAGTAATGATTCCCAAGTTATGATGACAAAGGACAAGCTATTTGTCAGTTAAACTGTGTAATCATCCAGAAACAGAATTAATCAAGAACCTAATCATTCTTTCTCTACTTAAATTCAGCTAATGAGCTAAAGTGTATAATTTATACTACATATTCTACTCAGGGAGGCTCTAGAGGCAATAAAGATTTTTTTTTTTTTTTTCACAGTTTTTCAGAGAAAGGAGCAGGAGCAGAAATCAGTGCCTCTCCAAGTATATCCCCTGTACCACTGAGCTTGTTCTAACTGTGTTGACCATGTTCAGATTGGTATTTCTTTGGCATGGCTTATTAGGAGTAATGAAAAGAATTAGTAAGGGGAGGGGTATGTGAGGGTTTGCTGTCTGAGAAAGAAAATGCATTTATTTTCTCCTATTTTGGTTTATTTGGTTCTCTTAACTTTAGAGGTGAGTGACCTATGACCTCTTGGCTCTGCCTCCAGTATAAGGGCCATTTACTGGAGCTGAAATTCTCTAACACTTGCTTTGAAGACATTCACTGTACGTTGGAATCCTTTTCCGTGGTAGGCATTAGAAGTTCCTTCAAGGAGCACTGTAGACAGTCTGACTAGTATCTGCCATGAATTATATATCTTCTTGTGATATCTTCAGGAATAGTGCAGGCTCTGTGTAGGATCTGAGATGAAGAGGAGAGGCATTTAAAGGGCAAACACCGCTGCCTGTTAATATACTTAGTTATGACAGAGAGCGTTTCTTGCCAGACTGACATAGAAATATGATCGTGGGACCTTCATGAGCTTCTCTTAGGGCAAAACCCCAAGGACTCCCTGATTTTAAATGGTTCTAGGTAGAGAAAAGGGAGTCCAGGCAGGTTGAAAACTACTTAATCAAATGGATTCCTCTTCAAACTTCTTTAATTGGAAGAACTTTCCAATTTTATCCTTTACTTTTTTTTATCCATTTTGTCCTTTACTTTTCTGCCAACATGCATGTATAAATACATGGTGGTTGTACTTGTAGTATATTGTGAAGGAGAAAATAAGGAAAGGTAATATAATTTCAATGACATTTGTAAGTGAAGTATATTAAATTAATCAGCAATAGCATATATAAACATGTGAAAAGTATCAGTATGTGAGTGGATAACGTGTGTGTGTGTAAGTGTATAAGACATTATTTATTCAGCTAAGCCAATGATTAATACATGTTTGCGTTTTTAAACCTCTTGTGATAACTACAAAGCCCTCTTCCCTCACCAGAATCTCAGTATACTAGCAGGGAACCAGTCTCTTAAGCATCTGTATGAGCAATGTCTAGGATACTCACCTAGACAGTGTCTCCTAAGAGGAAATTTGGGAAGGAGTGAAAGGGTTTTTCTTAATCTCTGGTGCTCAGGCCTTGATTTTCATTTCCTTTTCTTCCCTGATACCTCTTCTTGCTCTTAGGATGGCATTTTGGCAGTTAGTTCTGTCTTAGGATGTTCTCTGCAAAACCCTCACCTGTCATTGACAGCTACCATGGGTGCTGTGCCCCTCATGTCTTCACGACTTCTGGTCTTACAAATAAAGCGTAGGGATTAAGCTCCTTTTTCTTCTCATATACTTCATAATAATGTCTTTGTATTTTTTTAAATAAAAGTTTAAGTAGAATATTTAGATACAGTGAAAGCCTTAATAAGAAATCCCAGCAACTTCAAACAAATTCTGATCCAAATACTTAAAACTACCTTTTCATTTTCAAGTTTTTGAAAAACAGTGGAATATTTGAAAAAATATTTGAAGTTGCCAAAGGTATTGTGATATGTGAAAATAGATTATGTTTATTCAGACTAGAGGGGAAAGCACATTATATTTTTTGGACTGCAAAGAAAATTCAACGTTTTTCCTGATGACTGTGAAGACTCATTAAACATTTTTTTTTTACATCTTTAAATTATACACATAGTTACTTTCATTTCTGGCAACATGGTAGACACTCCATATCCTGGAAAAAAAGGCCATGTAAGGAGTACTTATTAATGCTGGATAAAGCAAAGCAAACAACAAACATCTGAACTTGTAAAAAAGTAATGGTAACCCTCAGGATTCAACGAGCAAAAATGGAGCTGAAAGTGAGTGATAAGTTCAAGTTGAGGATGCAGCACCTGCAGGGTGTTTGCCAGTATTGGTGATCTCAAGACTTGGGTTTTCATGGTGTCAGGGAAAACGAGACAAACTGTATGTTCAGATTATAGGGCAAGATGGAATCCCATACCACTATTATTCTTGGACTCTAGAAATGCTATGCTCAAAATAAAATTGGGAACTAGACATAATCTTCCTTTGATAAAGGGGTTGGTGCTTGAGTCATTTAACTGTTTTGGAGTAATTGCTGGCTAGGGAAAGCTTTCTTCTTAGAGTTTATAACCGCAATCCCTCCCTCAAGTGTGGAGTTCAGACTTACAATATCTGCCTCACCAGAAAACCCTAAGGCAATAAATCAACTTAAAACAGTCTTTGATTGATAGCATCCCAGAGTGCCTGGCAGAAGCAAACACAAATGCTGTCTGGAGGGACTTACCCTCAACCTAGGGGTCACAGGATTTTAACAGATAAAGACCACCAAACGTGTGCTCATGATTTCAAATCCCAGACACCCAAGGAAACAAAAGTCACGAGCAGGAGACAGGAGAAACCACAAAAAGCAGAACTAGACTTCCAAACATCTTAAGATAATGCTTTATCAGATAAAGTAAATTATATAAATGTCTAGAATATTTTCAAATAGGCATAAACAACATGAGTTGCTTATGAGAAAAATGAGATTGTATCAAAAATTAAATGGAGTTGGGAAATAAGCAAATAAAACTTCTGAAAGTTAGAAATATGACAACAGAAATAAAAAGCCCTAGGATCCCATTAAACAGCAAGCTGAAAAGAGAATTGATCAACTGATTTTTAAAATCAATTGACTTTAAGAAATTAGAGTATAACTCCCAATTATACCTGATGTAAATGATGGGTTGATGGGTGCTGATGAGTTGATGGGTGCAGCACAGCAACATGGCACAAGTATACATATGTAACAAACCTGCACGTTATGCACATGTACCCTAGAACTTAAAGTATAATAATAATAAAAAATAAATTAAAAAAAAAGAAATTAGAGTACAACACAAAGAGGTGGAAATGGTAAAGAGATATTAAGAAATATAAAGAGTAAAGTGAGCCTATGATATATATCATTGGATTTTTAGACTTTCATTCAACAACAAATGAGAAAAGTAGTCATTTTCAGTCAAAAACAATTTGCCATCAACAGATCCTTGGAAAATCAGATAAATAAAAAAGCCTGAAAAGTAAAGAAATTGTTAAACATGTATAAAGCTAAATCACATTGATTGTATAAAGTAATAATGATTTCATATTAGGCACTGCAATGGACTGAATATTTTCATTCTCCCCAAATTCATTTGTGAAATCCTAACCATCAGTATGATGGTATTAGAGAATGGGACCTTTGGGAGCTGATGGGGTCATGAGGGTATAGCTGTCATGAATGGGATTAGTGCCCTTATAAGGAGCTGAAGAGACCAGAGTACTTTCCCTCCACCATGTGAGGACAGGGAATTTGCAACCCGGAAGAGAGCCCTCACGTGAACCTGACTACAGTGACACCCTGACCTTAGACCTCCAGCCTCCAGAATGGTGAGAAATAAATGCCTGTTGTTTATAGCGACCCAGTCTATGGTATTTTGTTATGGCAGCTCAAAGTGACTAAGATAAGCATTAAAAACCAAGATATAAATAAAATACTGCTACATACTAACTTGTAAGAGGATCATTCTATGGTACCTGTATTATTCAGTAGGAGAGAAAACGTATGGATAAACTTTAGTTTTAAACATACAAAGTAAAATATTTTAAGGATAACCACTAAAAGGATAGAAATAGAGATAATAACTTTTAAAGTAGTACCAGGGAAAGGATCAATCTAAAACATGTAATAAAATATATGGGAAAAACTTGTAAAACAAATAGGGTAATAGTAGTGCACAAAATAAATATTGGAAATATATTCAAGTATATCAGTAATCACAAATTTGTAAAGAGGCAAAACTTGCCATCTTAGATAGAAATAATCTTTGGATCACAAAAAAGTTTGGGTGAAAAAAATCTAGTCATATGTTGTTTATAAAAGTTACTCCCCATACATAAGGACATAGGCTGTTTGAAAGCAAAAAGATGGGTATAGCAGGCAAGTACTAATTTTAAAAAACTTTTATAGCTATATTGCAGTCATATTAATTTCAAGGTAATGAAGAATTATTACAGATAGAGAAGGTCATGTCAAAATGATAAAAGGTTCTAATTTCCAATAATATAATAGTTTAAAATTTATGTATACTTACATACCTAATAAAAGTCTCAAAACATCTAAAACAAGGTGATAGAATCACAAGGATACACTGAATATTGGAGTATAAAATGGTTTATTAACTTTGCAGAGCTATTTATTCATTTGTAGAAAAGTTGAAGAGTCAGTCCCACTTCTAGGTACACATCCCTTAGAGAGTTGCTTTCACCTATATTCAAGTGTACAAGATTTTTCAGGGCAACATTATTTATAAGAGTGTACAACTGGGAATAACATAGCTATCTATCATTAGAGAATGTATATACATAAATTGTGGTATACATGTATTTAATTTGTAATATGGCACAACATTGAAAATTAGTAAATATGAGCTACATGTGTTCACAAAAATGAAAGTGAGGCCTAGAAACCTGTGAGGATAATGTTGAACAATGATAAAGTACATCTCAACAGAACACGCACAAAAAGTGGATACAGTATGATAGTATTTACATACTTTAAAATGGCAAAATAATACTCTATCTTAAGGTTCCATCCATACATAGGTAGTAACAATATAGAGAAAGGCAAGGGAATGGTACTTAACGTATCTGAGGAAGTTGTCATCCCTGAGGAGATGGGACAGTGCTGCAGGTGGTGGGGGAGGAGGCAATTGAGAGCGGCACCTGTATTGAGAAGGTTGGATTTCTTAGGCTAGTTGGTGGGCACATGTATGTCTGTCTGGTTATTTACATACTGTTTTTTATGGGTCTGCAAAAAAAGTTACAGATTTTTGATACTAGGGAGAAAATATAAATACAACTTGTTAACAAGAAACATGCATACACTACCTCAATTCAAAAATGTTTTTGTTTTCTTTTTGAGAGGGAGTTGTGCTCTTGTCACCCAGGCTGGAGTGCAATGGAGCAATCTCAGCTCACTGCAACCTCCACCTCCTGGTTTCAAGTGATTCTCCTGCCTCAGCCTCCCAAGTACTTGGGATTACAGGTGCCCGCCACAACACCCAGCTAATTTTTGTATTTTTAGTAGAGACGGGATTTCACCATGTTGGCCAGGCTGGTCTCAAACTGCTGACCTCAGATAATTAATCTGCCTTGGCCTCCCAAAGTGCTAGAATTACGGGCATGAGCCACCATGCCCAGCCCGAGAACATTTATAGCAATATTTTTGAAGATATATTTGATTAAAAAAATCTCACTGCAAGTTTACCTATATCTGAACGAAACTTTTTAATGATGCACTGAGTAGTAACTTGCAAGCTGTTGGAATGGAATAATATTAATTAATTTATTTCACAATTAATCCAGGCTAAAAAGATGGTAATATGACTAAGTTCCTGGTATCAAAGATGGCTAAGGAATTATAAATTATTTTTCTCTTCATTTTGAGATACTTCTTTGCCTTGAGTTTTCTTAATTGTTTTTATAATAAAAATGCCTCATTTAAGAAATGTAATTTAGATTTTATAAAAGAACATCCTCCTGGAAAAATATGAGGTAATAGAAGTGAAAATACATAAATCAGCCAGGCGCGGTAGCTCAAACCTGTAATCCCAGCACTTTGGGAGGCCAAAGCAGGTGGATCATTTGAGGTCAGGAGTTGAGACCAGCCTGGTCAACATGGTGAAACCCCATCTCTACTAAAAATACAACAATAACAACAAAAATCGCTGAATATGGCAGCAGCTACTCATGAGTAGTCCCAGCTACCCAGCTACTCATGAGGCTGGGGCAAGAGAATCGCTTGAACAAGGGAGGCAGAGGTTGCAGGGAGCCAAGATCATGCCACTGCACTCCAACCTGGGTGACAGAGGGAGACTCCCGTCTCAACAACAAAAAGAAAATACATAAATCACAATTGATTTATTTTTAAACTTATCTCCCAAAATCTGTAGAAAATTTAATTCTAAAGTTTTTATTTCTAGGAATTCCTCTTAGACAGTAAACAATTTGTAACCTCTAGATCAAGGGTTCTCAAACTTTTTTCATTCATGATGCCCTGAGTATCTCCGTAGATTTTTATGGTACCCATAGATCAAAAGAAACAACCTAGAAGTGTAAGCAGTTACATCACAGCAACCATCCAGTGTCCACCATTGCAAAGACAGGACGTCATTGGAAGAAATGTAGCACAGTCCAGTGTTGAAACTGAACTGCCTTGAGCTAGTCATTTTCAGTGTCCAACAGATGTGGGTTATTCCTGTGTCCCCTGAAAATGTAAAATTGCTCATAGTACCTGTATTAGTTTGTTCTCTCACCACTATGAAGAAATACCTGAGACTGGGTAATTTATACAGGAAAGAGGTTTAATTGATACTACAGTTGTGCATGGCTGGGGAGGGCTGAGGAAACTTACAGTCATGGTGGAAGCTCACTCATCCCTCTTCACATGGAGGCAGGAGAGAGAAGCATGGAGCAAAGTGGGAAAAGCCCCTTACAAAACCATCAGATCTTGTGAGAATTCACTCCCTATCGTGAGAACAGCATGGGGGTAACCACCCCCATGATTCAATTACCTCCCGTCAGGTCTTTCCCATGACATACGGGGATTATGGGAACTACAATTCAAGATGAAATTTGGGTGGGGACACAGCCAAACCATATCAGCATACCTGTGAATTTGCTGCAGTATCCCGTAGATCCTGTAACAGTCACCTGAATATGGAGGGCTCTGCATTCATTCATTCACTGGCAATTTTGGTGGTCTCTTTTTGTTGACTGCAGGAGAAGCCGTACAAGTGCTCAGAGTGCAGCAAGGCCTTCAGCCAGAAGCGAGGCCTGGATGAGCACAAGAGGACGCACACTGGAGAAAAGCCTTTTCAGTGTGATGTGAGTTTGGATTTTTTTTCCCCCCATAGTGTCTTCCAATAACAGGAAGTAGGAGTGTGTGTGTGCATATGTGTGTGGGTGTGGGTGTGTGTGTTGCATTGCTGGTATGTACCTATGTCTGTTAATGTCTTGTGCTATTTATAGCTTTTTCTTGCATAATACATGTAACTGCATTGTAATCATTTTATTCATCCGGTTTGTTGGCAGCAAATAAATTCTGATTTTCTTTTAGACATGATTGTACCCTGTTTTAATACCGTTGTGTTGTTCTTCCAAGGTGTAAATGCATGATGATTTGAGGCAGCTTTCATGTATCTGGCCAAATCTTTACTGATAATGACAGTTAAACCGGAGATTCGACTGGTCATACATATTATTTACTTGGGTAAAGCCAAACATGTACAAAATTCCAAAATGCATATAAACTCCTTTGTGTTAAATAATGCTGTTACTAAGTGTTGTCTAAGTTTTCTGCTTATGACATTTGAATTAAAATTGAATTATTTGACATAGCATACATTATTTCTGAAAGAAAAAAATACTACTGTTGACAGTAAAATTAATCTGAATATTGATCAATTTAGGGGAAAAAAAACACTGTTCTTTTGTGTGGGATTGGCAGTTGACAAAGAATCGACACATGTTAGGGAATCAATGTAAGAAAAAACATCAAAACTGTACAGTGTGATATGGCACAGTGCAGAATTCTGCTTAAATGTTGAGGGAAATTCCAGAACTTAGATCCATCATCATGTCCCAATGGATACAGCATAGGGTAAGCAGTCCATATGAAAGGAAACTCACAAACACAAGATATTTTCCTTGTCCTTTCATGAAACTTCAGTGGTAAGGTTAAGGCAACAATGTACTCCCAGTGGGCATACTCATAAAAATACTTTTATTAACAGTGCACTTCTTTTGAGGAAAGAAACAGTTGTAGAGAAAAAAACGCACACATATAAAGCTCTACTGAACAGAGCTACAGCCCTAGTTCAGTGATTTCAATTAGTTTAAGTCATTGCTGCTTTTATTGGAAGCATTTTCATAAAGGCAAACCCTATTTAGATGGTTTAATTGTACTGCTGCACAAATAACTGATACAGCCGAGAAATTAAATACTAACTGCATCTTTCTACCATCACATTCAACCCATCTTTTAATCTATGCTGAATGCTTTTGTTGAATATTCCCTTAGGTGAATTGAAACATCATGTTATGTTTTTTAAAACTATGATGTTACAAGTTGACTTTTTTCTATTTGCTTCTGTCCCATTTATTTCTATGATGTGTTTAAAACTCTGAAATCTTCATTTGCAGCCCATACTGATCTGTTGAGTAGAGATCCATATTTCTAAGTGCCTCCTAAACATTTCTGAAATGCTGACTGCTCAGTAGAGAATTGTCTGCCTTTGCTGCAAAATTTTGTCCTCTTAACTTACTCGCTGGGAATAGAAGTCACCCTTTCTCACCCTACTCCAGTCTCTCTCCCTCTTAAAGAGCTCTCAGATTCATTAATTTCTCTTAGTTTTCATTTCTACTTGTAACACATAGCTCAGACCTTCACTGTTTCATCTACATCCAGTCTCCAGTGTGTGTGTTCTCCACACTGTCACCCTACCAAGGTGATGCATTTTTTCAATTGAGGTGAAATTCACATGATATAAAATTAACCATTCTAATGTGAACAGTTCAGTGACATTTAGTATATTGACTGTGTTGTACAAGCACCACCTCTCTAACCCCAAAATATTTTCATCACCCCAAAATAAAACTCCATACCCAATAAACATTTACACCTCACTTCCCTCATCCCTTAGCAGCTACCAATCTGCTTTCGCTTCTATAGACTTACCTATTCTAGATATTTCATATAAATAAAATATACAATATGTGACCTTTTGTGACTGGCTTCTTTCATTGAGCATAATGTTCTCAAGGTTTATCCACATTGTCTCATGTATCAGTAGGTCATTCCTTTTTATGGCTGGATGATGTTCCATTATATTTTTATATCACAATTTGTTTATCCATTCATCTGTTGGTGGACACTTCTTTCTACCTTATGACTATTGTGAATAGTGCTGTGGTGAACATGGGCATACAAGTATTTGAGTACCTGTTTTCAATTATTTGGGGTATATACCTAGGATTGAATTGCTGAGGTATTTGGTAATTCTGTTTAACTTTTTTGGGAACTGACGTACTGTTTTCCTCAGGAGCAACACCATTTTATATTTCCATCAGCAATGCACAAGGATTCCAATTTCTCCCCATTCTTGCCAATACTTATTTTTTATTTAATTACCCATATTGGTGGGTGTGACGTATCTGACCATGGTTTTGATTTACATTCCCCAAAGAACTAATGGTGGTGAGCATCTTTCCATATGCTTCCTGACCATTTCTATATCTTCTCTGGAGAAATGTTTCTTCAAGTCCTTCGCCCATTTTAAAATAGTATTGTCTTTTTGTTGTTGAGTTTTAAGAGGTTTTAATGTTTGGATATTAGGCTCTTATCAGATATATGATATGCAAATATTTTTTTCATTCTGTAGGTTTTCTTTTCACTTTGTTGAAAATGTCCTGAGACGCATAAGGCCTTTTAATGTTGATGAAGTGCCCGTTATGCATTTTTTTCTCTATTTGATCATGCTTTTGGTGTTATATCTAAGAATTCATTGCCAAATCCAAGGTTGTGGGATTTTTCCTTCTGGTTTTTTTTGTTGTTTGTTTGTTTGTTTTTCTCGAAGAGTCTTATAGTTTTAGCTCTTATATGTGGCACAAGGAAAGGGTCTATTCTTTGCATTCTTTTTCAGTCTTTCACTATTGAATATGGTGGGTTTTTCATAAATGCCCTTTATTTTGTTGAGAAATTTCCCTTTTCTCCTAGCTTCCTGAGGTTTTTTTTTTTTTTTTTAATCAAGAGAGGATGTTGGAGTTTGTCAGATGCCTTTTCTACAGCAATTGAGATGACTATGTTTTTTCCCCTTTGTTCTGTTAGTATAATTTGTTACTTTGATTTTCTTATTTGAAGCACTGTTGGAGTCCTGAGATAAATCCCCATTGGTCATGGTTTAGAACCCTTTTAATACGCTCTGAGATTCAATTAGTATTTTGCTTGTTTGTTTGTTTTAGGATTTTTGCATCTAGATTTATAAGAGATTTTGGTCTGCAGTTTTCTTTTTTCATAACATCTTTGTCTGACTTTGGTATTAAGGTAATGCTAGCCTTACACAATGAGTTAGGGAATATTTCCTCCTCTTCTGTCTTTTTGAAAGACTTACAGAATTGGTGTTAATTCTTCTTTAAATGTTTGGTAGAATTTATCAGTGGAGCCACCTGATCCTGGACTTTTCCTTGTTGGTATGTTTTTTATTTGATTCAACCTCTTTATTGGTCTTTTTAATTTTTCTATTTTTTCATGAGTCAGTTTTGGTAATTGCTGTGTGTTTCTAGAAATTTGTTCATTTCATCATGGTTACCCAGTTTGTTGGCAAATTGAGTAACCATGATAAAATGGATATATATACATATATATGTGTACATATATGTATATATATGTATATATATGTGTGTGTGTATACATATGAAATCAGTTTTTTACAATTTTGCTCAAATGACACGTCACTCATTCATACTACTTTAACCTCTTAGGCACAGTCATTCCAGGCTGTGCAAATAGCCCAGCATGCCTATAGCGATAACTTTGAAATCTTTCTTTCTCCTGCCCAAGTCTCTCTTTTGAACCCTAGGCAGATATTTTCAACTGCCTATAGGACATCTCTCTTGTATTTCAAACTGAAATCATGATCTCCCAGCTGTCTTAATCTGTCAACATGATCCTTTCCATTTCCCATATCTCTAAGTACTGTACCATCCCCAAATAACCCAAATCACATATCTGAGCCTCATGTTGGACACCTCTTTTTCCCTAAGCCATGAATGATAGCCACTATTCTAGTTAAGGTCCTGTTACGGGAAAGGCACAGAGATCCACGGTTTGCATGTATTCTCTCTGATCTCCACTAAAACTCAGGAATATATAGGTGTTATTTGCATGTATATGAAGCAGTCGAGGTTCACTGAGGTTGAGTGACTTCCCTACAGTTCACAGCAAGTCAAGATTCTAGAGTTCAAGGTTGCAGTGAGCCAAGATCGTGCCGCTACACTTCAGCTTGGGCAAGGGAACAAGACTGTGTCTCAAAAAAGAAAAAAAAAAGATTCTAGGGTCAAAACCCAGGTCTTTCTAAGCAGTTTACCATGCAGCTTTCACTCAGACCCTATAATTCCTGCCTTTGCTTCTATCTGTTTTTAAAACATACCACCATCTCTAAATTCTCATTGTCACCTTCATTTCTCTAATTCTCTCACACCCTCTCACATCCAATCCAATAGCATAACCAATTGGTTCTACATTAAAATAAGTTCAGTGTCTGAATAATTCTCATAACTCCATGGCTTTATCTCAGTCTCCTGGAATATTGCAATATCTTTTTACATGCTCTCTCTTTCTGTCTTTGCTCCCAACAGTCTCTCCTAAACTTGCCATGTAGAGTAATCTTCGTAGAACCTGAGTCAGATTATATATTTGTAAAATGAATATAGTATTCATTTGCTCAAACCTTCCCATGACTGTGTATCTCATTTAGAGTGAAAACAAGTTTTATCATGGTCTGAAAGACCTCACGTGACCTGCAGCCACTCTGCTCCCACTCTGCTCTCTTTGACTTCATCAGCACCCTCCACCTCACTCTGGTCACATGGCCTCTTTACCCTTCTTTGGACACATCGAACCTACCCTGCATCTACATCTTGGCCTTTGCATCTGCTGTTGCTTCTGCCTAGAACACCTTTCTCCAGGTTTCTTCATGGCCTGCTGATGTGCTTCTTTCAGATCTCTGCTCAAATTACTTTCTCTCTTATCTCCATTACTTCCTTAGCTCTCATTCTATATTATGTGTCATCATGGCACTTATATCTACCAAAAATTTGTTTGTTTAATAAACTTATTTATCATTTATTGTAAGCTCCATGACAACAAGGTTTTGTCTTTATTATTTATTGTTGGATCCTCAAGCCTAGAACAGTGCCTGGCATGTGGGAAGCATTCAATATTTTGAATGGATAAGTAAGTGAATTAATAACTCCTGCTTTTGTTCATGTTGAAATCATTTCTGGCCTGGAGTGGAACAATAGTACTGGCCTCCCTGGATCCAGTTTCATACTCTCTTGCTTGCTAACTGAATTATACTTTAGTTTCAGTCTCTATTTAGAATCCTTTAGTGAATTCCCACCACTTACAAAATATACTTCCACTTTCTTGTTATGATTACCATGATTTCCAGGATTTGTTTCCAGCTTTCAACTCTAATTTATTTTCAATTTATTTCTCTAGTGACATCTAATCTTTAGCTTTTGTGAATTCTTTTCACTTCCCCAACTGAGCCATGTTCTTCGCACTCACAGTACCTGTGCCTATCTTCTCCCCTCTCCCTGTCATATGATCCCCGCCCCCTTAGGACATGATAAACCTCCATGCATCTTTCCACATCAGGCCTTCTGCCACTTTTTCCTTAAAGCCTGCCCTCCTCTCTCCAAGCCATGGACTGCACTCCTCTGTTCCTCTCTTTGTACTATGCTTGTGACTTTACAAATGTTTCTACTTATAATGTGGACTCCACAAAGGCTAGACAGTGTGTTCTTTGTCATTTTCTTCCCAGAAGAAGTGGTAGGCACATTGTATGTGATAAGTATGTGTTAACTGAAGATATTTGTATAGAATTTCCCAAGGTGCTTTCTGTTAAACATCTTATTTCACTCTATTTTAAAACAAAATCAGTTTACCTCCAGTCTAGAGTAAGAATAAATATTTTGCTAATACACTTCTAAGTTGGAGTAGGGTGAAAGTTTGGATAAGAATCACAGGTGGAAAGAAAAGGAAGCATCCGTGTTACACTATTTGAACTCGTTTTTGCTCTCCCCTGTTTGTAAAATGAATGTTCTTGCATTTGGCTGATTTATACAGAGCATCATTTGGAGTCTTTTACTGACTGCATTCAAGTTCATGAAAACAGCTTTTAATGTCTGAGTAGTCAGTTTTACAACTGTGACATCAGGTACTCTCTCCTGATATTTAATCCTGTACTCTGGCTCTCATTCAGCAAACTGTTGGATTGTTCCCATCTCATCTCCAGTGTGGAGCTTCTAGGACTTCCTTAATTCAGACCCATTATCAATGATTTCAGCATCTTGCTCAACTTCCTTTCCATTTTTTCCAGCTTGCCATTGCTCTCATTTTCCCGTGGTAACTGTGTAAATGGACTTGCACTTTGTATCCCTCCCACCACAGTGGCAAGCTGAACTGTCTGAGAACCTTTCTTACATTCTCACAGTGGTTTTTTTTTATATATTTGTTAATGGTGTCAGCCAGGCAAATGGAAAAAGTAGGTGAGTTCACATATCTCTGTTTGAAATGAGATATTTTAGTAATAGTCGGCCTTTGGGAGGGAGGATAGACTCTGAACCCAGACTGTCTGGGTTTAAATTCTGGAAACACTGCCTAGTTCTTTGAACCTGGGAAACCTAGTTAACATTTGTGTTTTCATTTTCTTCTGTAAAATGGGTTTAATGGTAACATTAGTATCTACTTAAAAGTATGACTGTGAGGATTGAACAAGTTAATATTTAGAAATTGTTAAGAGTGGCTCTTGGCACATGGTGAAAGTTGTAAGATAGTTAAGCCTAGGCCCTGTGCTGGCCACTGGGATGAAATAGTGGAAGATGCCATGTCCCACCCTCATAGAACTCACATTCTTGTGGAGTATAACATTAAACAAATACATGACACCAGGCATGGTGACTCATGCCTGTAATCCCAGTACTTTGGGAGGCCTAGGCAGGAGGATCACTTAAGCCCAGCAGTTCAAGACCCATCTGGGCAACATAGCAAGACTTCATGTTTACAAAAAACATAAATAAAAAATTAGCTTGACATGGTGGCAGACAATTGTAGTCTCAGCTACTCAGAAGTCTGAGGTGGGAGGATTGCTTGAGCCTAGGAAGTCAAGGCTGCAGTGAGCTATGATCAGACCACTGCACTCCAGCCTGGGTGACAGAGAGACACCGTGTCTCCAGAGAAAAACGAAAACGAAAAACCAAATACATGAATTAACATGTAATTACAATTCATGATAAAGACTGGGAAAGAGAAGGAAGAAAAAAGCCATGAGGCTATAAATGAATAGTTAGGGAAAAATTCTCTGTGAAAGCGACTCTAAGTAACCTAAAAGATGAGAAGAGTCATCCATGGGGAAAAGAGCATCTCAGGAGAGGAACAGCATGAATTGAGGCTGGGAATGGGCATGGGGGAAAGAGACGGCTGGTGAAACTGGAGCACAGTGAGAGAAAGAGAGGGGTGCAGGGTGAAGTAAAAAAGAGAATTGGAGGCTTTGCAGCCATGTTAAGAAAGGTATTGTGAATCTAATAAGAAGCCATTGAAGAATTTGGTATCAGTTTTTTATGTTGACATTGGGTTTGGAGAAGGGGTGAGAGAAATAGAACACGGGGGATAAATGTTAAATCGATCTTCTTTATGATTATGAATTTTAATATATACTTATAAAAACAATTTAGCATTTCTTTCACTTGAAAGTACTCTCCATAGATACTGTCTTCAGTTTCTCCAGGATGATTCTGCAGTCTTTGGGGATCCTTATATTGCCCATAGAGATTCAATCAATCAATCAATCAATCAGTGAATCTATCAACCATTATTTGTTTCTTTAATTCAAGAAATGTTTATGTAGTGGCTACTCTTGCCCTCATGTTCCTTAGTCTAGCAAGGAGACAGACATAAAAAGATAACACAAATCATGAATGACACTTGGGAAAGTGTTGTGAAGGAAAAGTAAAGGCTGCTATGAGAGCATTTAACAGAGACCATCAGCCGGCAGATGAGTCACGTGGGCTTCCTAAGAATGAGTAAGAGTAAGCTGAGTAAAGAGAAGTGAGAAAGTTCTGAGACAGGAAGCCCAATGATATCTTCAAGAACCGGCAGGAGGCCTATTTGGTTTGGCGACAGCTCCGTGATTACCCTACAAGCAGCGAAAAACCATGGAATAATTTTAGGTAATATTGTGACATTTGTGTTTTCAAAAAATCATTTCAATTGTTATGTGGAGCATGGACTGGAGGGGAGGAGGAGGAATGCAGGGAGATTCAGATAGTATTTAGCAGTGGGTTACTTTTGGCCTGTATGAGCGTGTCCTGCACATTAGAGGGCATTACTTGCATGCTTGCCCCTATGCAAAATGCAAGTAATATTCCCCATTTGTGGAGACAGTGAGATACCCGCCACAATTCCAAACATTTCCTGCAGAGAGGGGAAGTTGTACCACCTCTATCTGAGGATGATTGAAGCTGACTGTTGCAATAATCTAGGCTTTATTTTTCAGAGTGAGGAGATGTACATTGAAGCAGGCATACATGACATCCATTGGAATATGGGAAGAAAAAATTACCACTTTGATTCCCAGTTTTTTTTTCAACCTCTATTTGAGATTCAGAGAGTCCATCTGCAGGTTTGTTGTACATGGGTATATTGCATGATGCTGAAGTTTGAGGTGTGAATGATCCCATCAGCCAAGTACTGAGCATAGTACCCAGTAGTTTTTCTACCCTTGCCTCCTCTCCTCCTTCCTTGCTCTGCTAGTCCCCAGTCTCTGTTGTTAGTTACCACCTTTATGTCAATGTTTAGCTCCCACTTATAAGAGAGAATATGCAGTGTTTGGTTTTCTGTTCCTGCATTCATTCACTTAGGATAGTGGCCCCCAGCTGCATCCATGTTGCTACAAAGGACATGAGTTCATTCTTTTTTTATAGCTGCATAGTATTCCATGGTGTATATGCACCACATTTTCTTTATTCAGTCCACTGTTCATGGCACCTAGGTTGATTCCATGTCTCTGCTATTGTGAATAGTGCTGCAATGAACACGCAAGTGCGTATGTCTTCTTGGTAGAATGATTTGTTTTCTTTTGCATGTATACCCAGTAATGAATAGGATTACTAGGTTGAAGGGTAGTTCTGTTTTAAGTTCTTTTAGAAATGTCCAGACTGTTTTTCACAGTGGCTGAACTAATTCACATTCCCTTCAACAGTGTATAAGCATTCCCTTTTCTCTGCAGCCTCACCAGCATCTGTTGTTTTTTCTACTTCTTTGTTTTTTGTTTTGTTTTGTTTTTGTTTTTTTGTTGTTGAAACAGAGTCTCACTCTGTCGCCCAGGCTGGAATGCAGTGGCATGATCTCAGCTCACTGCAACCTCTGCCTCCCGGGTTCAAGCAATTCTCCTGTCTCAGCCTCCTCAATAGCTGGGACTACAGGCACCCGCCACCACACCCAGTAATTTTTGCATTTTTAGTAGAGACAGGGTTTCTCCATATTGGTCAGGCTGGTCTCAAACTCCTGACCTTAGGTGATCTGCCCTCCTTGGCCCCCCAAAGTGCTGGGATTACAGGTGTGAGCCACTGTTCCCGGCTGACTTCTTAACAATAGCCATTCTGACTAGTGTGAGATGATATCTTATTATGGCTTTGATATGCATTTATCTGATGATCAGTGATGATGAGCATTTTTTCATGTTTGTGTCCACTTATATGTCTTCTTTTGAGAAGTGTTTGTGAATGTCTCTTGCAATAATATATAAATACAGTAGTGCATATATATGTTTTATTTAAAAATACAGATACTACAGTTGCATTTTTTAATGGGGCTGTTTCTTGCTTATTCAACTGTTTAATTTCCTTACAGATTCTGGATGTTAGAACTGTTGGATACACAGTTTGTGAATATTTTTCTCTCATTCTGTCAGTTGTCTATTTTATTGATTGTTTTGCTATGCAGAAGCTCTTTAGTTTTACTAGGTTTCACTTGTGAATCTTTTGTTTTGTTGCAATTGCTTCTGAGAATTTAGTCATAAATTATTTCCCAAGACTTCTGTCCAGAATGGTGTTTCCTAGGTTTTCTTCTAGGATTTTTATAGTTTGAGCTCTTACATTTAAATCTTTAATTCATCTTAAAGTTAATTTTTGTATATGTTAAAAGGTAGGGATCCAGTGTCATTTGTCTGCATATGGTTTGCCAATATCCCAGTGCTTATTCAATAGGTGTTTATTGAATAGGGAGCCCTTTCCCTGTTTCTTATTTTTGTCAACCTTGTCAAAGATCAGATGGCTGTAGGTGTGTGACTTTATTTTTGACTTCTCTATTCTGTTGCATTGGTATATGTGTCTGATTCTGTACTAGTATCCTGCTGTTTTGGTTACTGTAGCCTTATAGTTTGAAATTGGGTAATGTGATACCTCCAGCTTTGTTCTTTTTGCTTAGGATTGCTTTGGCTATTAGGGCGTTTTTTTGTTTGTTTGTTTGTTTGTTTGTTTGTTTTTTGGTTTGTATAAATTTTAGAATAATTTTTTCTAGTTCTGTGGAAAATGATATTGGTTGTTTGATATTTGGTAGTAACAGCATTGAATCTGTAGATTGCTTTGAGCAGTATGGCCATTTTGATGATATTGATTCTTCCAATCTCTGAGCATGGAATATTTTCCCATTTGTTTGTATCATCTGTGATTTCTTTCAGCAGTGTTCTATAGTTCTACTTGTAAAGTAGAACACCTCCTTGGTTAGATGTATTCCTCAGTACTTTTTGTATGTGGCTATTTTAAAAACAGGAACACAATTAAACTTTATTATCATTAAACAGAAGATTTAACTTTGGCGCCCTGGCTTGGGCACTGCTGGCTGGTCTCTTCTAAGGTGCAGTATCACGTGTGATCCAAGGGAAGAAGGTCAATTCTACGTTGGTGCTGGTTGGCTGACAGTCCCGAGGCACTTGTTTGCTTTCAGTGCACTCTTAGGATTGCAATTTGTGTCTCTTGGGTTAACAGAGATATGGATTATATTATCTGTTTTTAAATGAAGTAATGCTTACAAAATGAGCAAGTGGCTAAAAGAAGCCTGTACAGAAATACAGATTGAAAATAATACTAATGATACAAACAGAAGGTAACGAAAAGAAAGCAGAGTTAATACTACTAGTAGCAATTTGAGATAAAATATAGTGACATCATCATATGTGATGAGAAATAAGCCAAAAATGGAAATCATTAAGGAGACATCTTGCCTTTACGTTTGTTAAGGATGACTCCGGCCCTAAATATGCATCCCATCTTAAAATCTTGCCTAGTGAAAATATAAAGCCATAAATATTAAATTAGCATTAAAATATTTATTTTGTCTTTATCATCAAAATTTTGTCTGTCTTTAATATAATATATAAATACAGTAGTGCATATGTATGTTTTATTTAAAAATACAGATACTACACTTGCATGCTGAAACATTTTCTTAGTGAGAGAGAAGCACTGGTCTGAGTAATCAGTGTCTCTGACGAAGGTGGTGGCAGTGGACATGGAGACGATTAGATGCCTTCATGTCTTTGAGAAAGATGTGCAAAGAAGAGCTGGTGGAACTTTGTAATTGATTGGATCAGATGAGGAGAGTGAGACATTGGGTAAAGGTTGACTGCCACATTTGCAGTCAAACCAGATGGAGGGTCGGACCATTTTTTGAGACTTAGGTTTGAGAGACAAGAATTCTGAGTTCAGTTTTAGACATAGGAAGTTTGGAGTACCAGTGAACTATCCAAGTGGTCAGTTAAGTACTCCACTGTTGAGAGCAGAAGGGGGACTGCACTAAAAATATTACTTGCTAGTGATCTCCGTATATGTGGTAACAAAAGGTATGAATATGATTGAGATCACCAGAGGAGAAAATACCTAGTGAATGGAGAAGAAGGCGAAGGATTGGGCACTGAAATCCTGACTGACTTACTTAGGATGGAGGAAGGGCCTATTCCAGAAAACAAAAGGGAATAAAAGGCCAGATAATTAGAAGGAAAACAAGGAGAGTAGGTCATTATAGAAACTAAAGGAATGACAGGGGAAAGTGGTCATGTATGTCAAATGATGCTAAGAATTCATGTTAAATGAGAGCTCAAAAGTGCCAGGATTTAGCAATGTAGAGATCATCCATAACATTTCAGAGAGCTGTTTGGAGAGTTAAGAAGTCCAAAGCAGAAGTCTGATGTGAGTGGACTTGCTGCTAAGTGAACATGGAACCATCACCCAACTAACTGCATTTTTTCATTCCAAAATAATACTTCCAGATTATAAAAATGTACTTTTTAATTAGAGATGAATGAGGAAATTTGGAGACAAAAGAAGACAAAAAAAATCCCCAATTTTCCAACCGATGTCAGCTAATATTAATCTATTGACATTTCCTTCATATACTTATTAATACAGATACAGTTATAATTTTTATTTCAATATTGTAGACTAAGTTACATTGATCTTATTATTCTGCTTTCCTTTCTTTATGTTTCTTCTTGCCTTTAAGTATTTTTGAAATTACTATCTTGGCCGGACGTGATAGCTCACATCCGTTTTCCCAGCAGTTTAGGAGACTGAGGCAAGAGGATCGCTTGAGCCCAGGAGTTTGAGATCAGCCTGAGCAACATGGTAAAATCTCATAGCTAAAAAATACAAAAAAAAAAAAAAAATTAGCTGGGCATGTTGGCATCTGCCTGTAGTCCCAGCTACTCCAGAGGCTAAAATGTGAGTCCAGAGAGATCGAGGCTGCAGTGAGCCAAAATTGTGCCACTGCACTCCAGCCTGGGCAACAGAGCAACATCTTGACTCAAAAAAAAAAAAAATTAATATTTTTAACAGCTGAAAAATATTTCTGAGTCTGATTATATCAAAATGATTATGCTTATTAACTTTAATTGGCCAAGTAAGTTGTTTGTAATTTTCACTTTTATATATGAGTCTGTATGAGCATCCTGTATATAAATCTTTGACTAGGAGACATTCATACAAGTGATACTCCTGGTTCTTCAAAGGTTTGCTGTCTCTCTGTCTCTCCAAGATTCTTTTGAGGAAGTACTACTGAGTATCCATTACATTCTATCAGCCTCGTTTTATGTAGTTTCATGCACATTTTAATCCCTCTTTTAAAATAGTGTTTGTGTGTGTGTTATTATTTTGTAAACGTATTTCTTAAGTACAGTATGTGTGTGTTTGTAGTTTGCTTTTTACCCTAATTGAAACTTATCTTTTAATAAGGGTACTTAATACTTTTATATTGATTATTATAATTTACATACTTTACAGTCTGTCATCATATGTTATGCTGTTGCATGTTTCCTGGGTCTTTACCCTTTTCCTCTGATTTTTGCGACATGGACTTGGCTTTGTTTTACAGTTGCCTCAAAGGTATTGAGTTACAAACCTTATGCTTACAAGCTATTCCAAAAGAAAAATGTCATTTCCTGAGATGAACTGGCTGCATTGTATTTGTTTTGAGAAATTGTTTGTTTGCAAAGTCACTTGTATATTCCAGGGAACTGCCACTCTTTGGAACAGAGGTGTTTTCTTTGTATTCCACTTGTGCTGGCCTTGCCTCCCTCTCGTTAACATTTGTCTATTCTTTCCAATCTGCTGAGGAAGATGAAAGAGAAAAAAAAATGTACACTGACATTTATTGAGTGTCTGCAGTATAGCCCTTATTTACACAGAGTATTTTATTTAATCTTAATAATCCAGCGAGGTAAGTACATTGTCATTTTACAGGTGAGGGAACTAAAGTTAAAAGGCATACTTGGTCCATTTAATTTCCTTAGTAAATAGTAGAGTCAGTATTCAAACTCGAGGTGGTTCTTCAACAAATACTTATTGAGTGCTTACTCTACAAAAATTGTTGTACCCTTTAGGGTACATAAGGGAATAAAATACAGGAAGATCCCTGCTCTCATGGAGCTGAGATTCTAGTGAGCAGAGGGAGACACTAAACAAGAGAGTAGGTAAATTACAGTGGGACAGAAAGTGATGGGTGCTATGTAAAAAGTAAATTTGAACAGAGTAAAGGAAATCCAGAAAGGATAACAGGCTTCAGTTTTAAATTGGGAGGTCAGAGCAGGCTTCCTTAGAAAGTGATCAGACTCTAAAGCCTATTTTCTTTATACCGCACTATGCTGCTACTTCTGTGTCAAAATTCATTATTATTGGATTACCCTCTCCTTACCCAATTAAGGCCTTGAGCCTTTCTGGGTTTCTTATTGCTGTGAATGTAAATCTCTTTCCTCCATAAAGAAAAAGGGCAAGGGTTTTTTGTTTTCTTTCGTTTTGTTTTACTGTAAGATTTTCCCAAGGCTAACCTCATTTAAAACTCCAGCTTTCTTTACAGTATTTTTACAAGCCATTTCCTCTCTCATTATATTTTTCATGGTGTTTTCACGTTATTTAACATGTCTTATTTCACAACGGATATGGTTTTGAAGAGTTTCATGTCAGTGGAATTTTTGTGAATAATATCAAACTTTAAATTCCATCTTTTTTTGTAACTTGGATAGTTGTGCCTTGCATTTTTTTGTGTTAATATTTTTAGTTATGGGGCTGTTTAATGCATGTTGAACCAGGTGGGAATGTGGCAGAGCTCATGTGAAATAAACTTGTTACCTTCCTTAGTTAAACAAAGTGTATATAATAAGAAAAAAAGAAAAGAAACAGTGAGTAATAAATTTCTGCTTATGATACTTAAAGCAGCATTAGCTTTTCATTTCACAAGTGGTACTAAACTGAAGGGATCACTGGTGAGAAATGTCTTATGCCATTTATGTTATAGAGAGAGATGCCATCTAGACCATAAAGCATTTTGCTTAAGTAGTTTAATATGAAATGGCAAATACATTCCATTAGGATAAGAAAGGGATTGTTGCCAGGCGTTTCTCTGGAGATGTTTAAATCCGGCAGCTGGGAAAAGGGAAGGGTGATTGGGGTACAAAGGACACCGACTAAATGCAGTAACTCTTATTAATTTTCTTTGCCCAATAGTGTGGGTGTTAAATTTTGTTTATTCCAAGAGTGCTTTTTGTTTTTATGCCTGTTACTGCATACTTGATAGTAGGAATTTGCATAATGTGTATTGTATAAATGATAAATTGTTGTATCTTCAGGTTTTTCAGTATAATATGGTTGGTCTTTGGGTCTTTTCTAGGTTTGTGACTTGGCTTTTAGCCTGAAGAAAATGCTGATTCGACACAAGATGACTCATAATCCCAATCGTCCACTGGCAGAATGCCAGTTTTGCCATAAGAAGTTTACAAGGAATGACTACCTCAAAGTGCACATGGACAATATCCATGGTGTAGCTGACAGCTAATGGGGGCTGTAAAGGAATTAAACTATTCAGAAGGGCTCCTAATATGAATCCCAGATTTTTCTCACCTGATCAGCATAACAGAAGTAGCCAAAAGTGACTTACTGGTCTCATAGTTCTTATTTGCCTACATTTAGAGTCTGTAGATGTGTATGCAACCAAAAAAAGTCTTACTTTTACCAAGAAATAGTATAAATGGAAAAAAAAAATACAACTCCATAGCCTTGCAAAATGCAACTTGTGCTCCGTCTTATAAAAATGGAGAAAGGAGTTATGGCCCTCTTTCTTGGCCATCCCTCTTTAATGAAGTTTATTAATATACTTCCCTAATAGGCCTTTTCATTTTATTGTTATTCTTTGTGTGTCTGTGTGTCTGTATGTGTCTGTGTGTGCGCACTCAGTTGCAAATACCAGTTGTTGCAGCTGGTTTTACCAATTTAAATAGAAATAAATCAAGATATCCAACTATTTCTTTGCAGATTAGGGTAAGAAAAAGTTATCAAAGACTCAAGTTTGATAGGAAAATAAATACTTGCTATTTTATAAGACAAAAAGAGTTGAGCTTAACTAATAGCTCTGTGCAACAAATGAGTTTAAAATAAAGAGATGTTTGATAACTAAAACATCTATTAAAATATTGCTCATTTTAGAGAATTCTTAGGAAACATTATTTACTCTCATCATTCAGATGCAAACATTCATGGTCTGGAATACTTTTATAAATTCTACACAAAAATGACCATCACATTTAAATATTCATCAGGCAACCCCTCTTGAATTTAGACCATTTAGCTTTAGACATTAGCAGTATACCAATATATATAATTAAAAATAGAAACCAAATAGATTCTCCGTATTTGCTGACAGAGTGGCAGAACAATAGTGGCATTTCCACATTAGTTATGATGAACACAGCCCTTTCCGCTCTCCTTCCATAAAAGTGCACAGAACGTGTTAGTGCAGATACAATCCTCAGAGCATTAACATTCCATTTTGCAAAAGACATTTTCCAGAATCTTGGCAGTAGGTAATTCTGAAACACTTTTGAATTACCTTCAATCATCCCATATAATTAGGAATCCAGAATACAAAGTACAAACCTGGCAATTGTTATGATTGAAATTGTCACTGATGCTTAAGGAAAATTGAAGCAAGAAGCATAATTTCTTCCTTTAGAAGGTTATATTTCAGCAAAATACTTGACAGCAACATACAATGAACAGCTTGTTTGGAGAGATGATATGATACAATGTAATAGTGATGTCAAAATAACCTAGAGGAATATCCAAAAACCAGAAAAACATTAAAATGAAGCCCAACTCATGAACCTCTCTAACTGAAGCCCAGTCAAAAGAAAGGAAGTGTAGTTTTAAGGAAGTTATTTGGTTCTAATGAGTTAAAGAGAAAGGTTCTCTGAGACACAGTTCTTTGACTTCAGGAATCTCATTTTAGAATTGTATTCATGCCCAATTCCAGTTTCAAAAAGAAACATAAAGATTCAATGTAGACATTTGAATGTTGTAAAATACTAAATTTGAAACTCAGAAGAGATAACTTTTAAAAATATAAATCCTAAAATTATAATTTAGAAGATATTTAAGTATAGTTATATGTAGTATTTTGTATCTGAAATTATAGACTGTATTTTATAAAAATAAATTTTGGTCTTGTTTCTCACTATATCATGTGTTTCAACAATGTATTTGTAGATCTAAAGTGTTTTCATTTTAACATGATAGTGTGTTTAATATCATTTGAATATAAAAAAAAGCTGTAAAATTTGGTAGTGTGTATTATTTAAACACATCCTGTATATTCCTTTGAATGCTGCTTTCTCTATATGGGATGCTTTATATCCCGATTATGTGATGAATGTAAAACTTGAAAGGAGTCCAAATACCAATTTGGTGTAATCTCAGAGAGTCACAGTTCACATGGCTGCTGGGGAAATTACCCTGAAAACTGTGGTGTCGCTATGCTGTGGAGTAAATGGACAGGGAAAAGGTGCTGGGCTTTATCCTGCTGAAGGTTTATAGACAAGGAAATCTTTAGAAAATGGTGTAGAAGGACCTGTGCCAGAGAGTGGTATACCACTGTCTCTTCAGAGGACTGAAACCAAAATAAGGCCTTAGAAGACTATTTGTATGCTGTAATTTTGTTGTAATTTTTATCCAAAAGACAAGTATTCATGGATAGTTTCAGATATATTAGCATTTGCTTGCTAAAACTTTTAAATTACTTAGTAATAACCAAAAAAAGAGACTAGGCATGACTGATCAATTGAAAGCGTAGATAATCATAGAGGAAAAGTCTTACAGACAAGCTGAAGTACAGGTACCTACTTTGAAATGTCTTTTGTTTCCTGCTGTGAAAGATTTTGGCTGGGGTATTTTCTTGCGAAAAGACCAGACTCTTGGGTGCCTATAAAGTCTAAGTAATTGAGACTTAGAAATTGGCTAAGTAAATTTAAGAGACGTTCAATAATGTAGGTGGGTTCAGATACCCTTTTATAATAACTGTCTTCTTTGTATATTAACACTCAAGATGTTTATGTATCTTTAATTTGTCTTTGTTTCACAATAACTCGCTTTTGTTTTCCTTTTCATGGTGTGTTGTTAGCTATATAGAGGTATTTATTGGTTAATTATAATCAGCAGTTGCACCATAAAAGTATTCTTGGCGATACATTCTTGGGGTTACATAGTATAGTTAACATGTTGCTTTCAAGAAACATGAGTGTGTGTCTGTGTGTGTGTGTGTCTGTCTGAAGAGTATCACTTATATGCAGTGCATATACATGTAAGTGCATTACTTTGCTCAAATATCTTCTGACCTATTGCAGTCAACTCATGCATGAGTGTGAATATGTATTATAGAAGGTCTTACAGCCTTAGTTTCTGTTTTAGATTTTATGTGCTGCTTCTTGTCTCAAACAAAAGTCTGAAAGGAAAGAGGATAGGTACTAGAAATATTCATTTTTTTCCTTCACAAATCTAAATGTTGCTTATGAAAACTCATCTTAGAGTAATGAATATATGGAGGTGGGTAGGTAGGAGGAAATGTGCCTCTTTAAAACCCTAAAATTTTACCATTGATATTGACATTTGTTTGCGTGTATATAAATGGAGCATGTGTAAATATAAAATTCCAATAGCATTTTTATTTTATTATAAATCTATAATAAATCTATATAAGTCACTACCAGACTTGGTGTTAGCATTTTATTTTACTATAGAACTATAGTACCATTCTATGGTAAAATCCAAATGAATGCTTTAAAGTTGTTTTTGATGAATGAAAGAACTGTAATTGCCATTACCTCCAGACCTCATGCTTTTATACTTTATACATCCAAGTGTTTTCAATCTGCAAAGTACCTCTGAAGTTGAGCCAAGTTGGTCTCAGGGCTATAAGAGACAGCATTTTCCTTGCCTCTCTTCTCATTCCTGGTTATTCAGAGAACAATGTGAAAAGGAACATCACTAAGAATGAATGAAACCTGATAACTAAGAATGAGTGAAACCTGATATAGTAGCATCTTACGTAAAAATAACTTGATGTTCACAAATATAATTTATGGGTAATAAAAGTTATGGCAAATGTTTCAGGTATTCCTTTTTTTAAAAGTTATGTTTATCATTTTGATGTTGCCCCAATCTTGTGAGATTTTCTTGATACAAAAAATAATCATTTGAATAATGGATTTAGAAATTATGCATTCATTTAACTTTTATTTTTCAGAATCAGCTGAGGCACTAGTTCTTTGGAGCTGACTCATAGCCTTAGCTAGCTTGGGCCTAAAACTGTATTATCACCCTACACATTGTTAATTTGTTGTATGACAGAATAAAAAATTAACTCTGAAACCTTCATTGTGGGCATGTTAAAATATTCTAGATATTCTAGGCCCAGGAAATAGTCTGGAATGTAATAGCTATCTTATATACTAAAATAATGCTGCTGATCCAGTGTCCAAATTCCTTTTTTCCTTTGAAAAAAATTCTTAACACAATACTGAAACAAATGTTCATATTTAGTTAGAAAATATATAATATTTAGTTTCCTGAAATTAAAAAATATATTTAGTTACCTAAATATTTGATTAGCATGTTTAGTTTCCTAATCGTGCAACTTTTAGCCAATTAGAATAAGGTCTTAGTCCTTGAACCCATGCCACCTTTGCATATTACATGGTAGGAGGAAACTAAGATGTTCAATTATGTCAATAATGCATATGTTTACAATTAAGAAAGGATATAGGACCACTTAAGCTTGATCATCTAAATCAATGCAAAACAGTTCAAACAAAATATCACTGCTCCTGACAAGAGAAACTGTAGACCTACTAGGAATTAGGTACACTTAAAAAATTCAAAAAATATCAGTTTGTCTCTTTAAAATAGTATAAAAATGAAAAGAATCCCAGGTCACCGTGGATACGTGAATCACTCCATTACTATTTTTTGATTTTGTCTTCTTACAGACCATCTAATAATGCTTTTTTTCCTTAATTTTATCTGATAGCTTTTTCTTTAATGTTTGACTGGCGTGTCTTTTTTCATTTTTCTACTGAAAGCTTTTCTGTGATTATATGAAAATTTTACATTTTTAAAAATAAACTGATGTTAAGATTTCTTATTTTTTATCCTGTCTGACAACACTGAGTTGAGTGCTTTTCAGTCCATGATGATGGCTTTGTCCTGCCTTTCTCACAGTCTCATCTCGCCTCGTTTGGATGGTGGCCTGAGCTTGTATTGGAGACTCTACTCAGAGAATTCTGGTGCCTCATACCTAACATATGAAATTTATCTGGACACATGTATAGTAAAACATTGAAAGCTGAACGAATTCATTATTGGAATTAGTTGTTAACAATTATATTATCTATTTATTCCTTAGTATTTGATAAAGCAACATAAAAACATGAAGTACATTGACCCCAACTCTATATTTTTTATTTTCTAAAGTAATTATTAGCATCTGAAGAAGCAAAATTGCCTTTAATGGACAAAAAAAGGTTGGAAAGTAAATGTTAATGACATAGAAGCAAACTATATAGTTCCCATGCTGTGTAGGCATATAAAGAGTATGGAGATGGGGAGCAATGTCACATTTAATTGATTACAACACTTTTATTTAAATTGGCAAACTGATGAGTCCTTTTGTGGATTACTACATGTAGTAATTAAGAATTTTGAGGCTGCACGCAGTGGCTGATGCCTGTAATCGCAGCACTTTGGGAGGCTGAGGTAGGCAGATCACTTGAGCCCCGGAGTTCGACAACAGCCTGTGCAACATGGTGAAACCCCATCTCTACCAAAAATACAAAAATTAGCTTGGTGTGGTGGTGCATGCCTGTAATCTTGCCTGTAATATCAGCTACTCAGTTGAGGCAGGAGGATTGTTTGAACCCCGGAGGCAGAAGTAGTAGTGAGCCAAGATTGCACCACTACACTCCAGCCTGGGCAACAGAGAAAAAAATGAATTTAGAAAAATCCAACTGTGTGGAAATTAACCAATCATTACTTTTGACTTCTCTGGTTTTATTACTGAAATGTAGGAAATCTCCAGACCTTACTTCTAATCAAAAGGCTCACCACATAAGTAAAATAACTGTTTGCTTCTCATCTTCCACCTGACAAATACAGTACATAGCTTTCTCCAGAAAAAAAAAAAAAAAAAGAAATAATATAAAGCAGGGTCAAATACAACTCTATCACTTTCATTGTTTCTCTCTCTTCTTGCATAAAATCCATCTCTTGTGCTGTTTCAACTGTAGTATAACTTTGGTGTAGTCTCCAGTTCTACCCTCTTAAGAGTGATAAGCTGATTTTGTTCCTGGACTCAAATTATGATATTTAGGATATTAAGTTTTTTCCTTTCTGCTCTGACTAAAATATGAAATTGGGGTCTACAAATTTAACTGTTTAAGATACTATTAGACTAAGTATGTGAGTTGAGCCAATTGACTTTCTCCTGATAAAAACAATTCCATAGTTTTCTAAGCTACAGATCTGACCCCAGTTGCTTAAAGGACCCCAGTGCAATAAAGGGCATACGACTGGTTGCTTACCACAGATCTAGAGAGAGAAGGGGAATGTACGGATGGCACAGAGTCACTAGAATGAAACAAGAAATACAAAATATATGTTCTATAAGCCAAACAATCCTGAGAAAGAACAAAGCTGGAAGCTTCACACTTCCTGATTTCAAAACATATTACAAAATTACTGTCATCAAAACAGTATGTTACTGGCATAAAAACAGGTATGTATAGGCCAATGGAACAGAATAGACAGCATAGAAGTAAACCTTCATGTATACGGCTAAATGATCTTCAACAAGAGAGCTAAGACTACACAGTGGGAAAAGATAGTCTCTTCAATAAATGGTGTTAGGAAAACTAGATATCCACATGTAAAAAAAGAAGTTGGAGCCTTACACCATATACAAAAATTAATTCAAAATGGATTGAAGATCTAAATGTAAAACCCAAAATTTTAAAAGAAATATGGGGGAAAATGCTTTATGACATTGTATCTGGTAATGATTTCTTGGATAGGACACCAAAAGCACAGACAACAAAAGCAAAAATAGACAAATGGAACTACATCAAACTTAAAAACTTCTGCACAGCAAATGAAATAATCAGAGTGAGAAGCAACCTATCCAATGGGAGAAAACATTTGCAAACCATATATCTGTTAACAAGTTAATATCCAAAATATGTTAGGAATTCCTACAACTCAACAATAAAAAAAAAAAAACACAATTGAAAAATGGCAAAGGACTTGAGTAGACATTTATCCAAAGAAGATAAATGACCAAAAAAAAAAAGCACACAAAAAGATGTTCAACATTACTAATCACCAGCGAATTGCAAATCAAAACCACTATGAAGTCTCACCTCACACCTATTAGAATGGCCACATCAAAAAAATAAAACATAATCATTGGTGATGATGTAGAGAAATTGAAAATACTGTGCACTGTAGGTGGGAATGTAACATGGTACATTATGGGAAACAATATGGACATTTCTGAAAAAAATAAAATTACCATATGATCCAGCAAACCCACTTTTGTTATTAATCTTAGTCCATTTTGTGCTGCTATATCATAATACCTAAGACTTGGTAATTTTTAATGAATGAAAATGTATTGCTCACAGTTCTGGATGCTAGGAAGTCCAAGATCAAAGTGCAAGCATTGGCGAGGATATTATTGCTGTGTCATTCTGTAGTGGAAGGTGAAAGAGAGAGCAAAAGAGAAAAGGGGATTGAACTCATCCTTTTTTAAGGAAACTATTCTCACAATAGTGGCATTAATTCACTCATAAGGTCAGAGTCCTTGTGGCCTAATCACCTTCTAAAGGTCCCACCTCTTAATACTGTCACAATGGCAACTAAATTTCAACATGAATTTGAGAGGGGACAAAGATTCAAACCATAGTATTGTCCCAAAGAATTGAGAACAGGATTTCAAAGAGAGATTTGAATAGTTATTCATTGTAGCATTATTCACAATAACAAGAGGTAGATGTAGCCTAAATGTCCATCAGTGGATGAATGGATAAAGAAAATTTCATGTACACCTACAATGGAATAATATTTAGCATTAAAAAAAATTATTTCATATGCTACAACATGGAAACTTGAGGACATTATGCTAAGTGAAATAAACCAGTCAGAAAAAGACAAATATTGCATCATTTCACTTAAATGAGGTATCTAAAGTAGCCAAACTGATAGAACTAGAAAATAGAATGTAGATACCAGGGAAGGCAAGGAAGGGAAAATAAGAGTTGTTAAATGGGTATAGGGTTTCAGTTGTGTGAGATGAAAAAGTTCTGGAGATCTGTTACACAGCAATGTGCAATAGTTTACTGCTGTGCTGTATACTATACACTTAAAAATTGTTAAGGTGAAAACAGAAAATGTATGTCCTATAGATAGGGTTACAATAATACTCTTCTAAAAGTAGATATGTTTAAATTAAAATTTCAGATAAAAATACTGCAACTTAAGAATAAAAACATCCTTCCCAAGGAATATATGTTATATGTAGAGTTGAGATTAAACTTTCATCTCCTGTGTTTTGTCTCTCTTCTTACTGGAGGTCATAATACAAATATACAATTTCAATTCTGAGTTTGAATTTCATCTCTATATGGATAAATATGTGACCTTCTAAATATCTGACACATTCAGTACTCCTTTGAAGGAGTGATTTGTAACTTATGTATAGAAACGTATGATTGTATATAATATAAATTTTTGTATCTGATGATTAAATTAAAACTAATGTTCAATTAGACCAAGTTTAGCTAAGTCAGAAAAGTAAGTAAAACATATTTTGGGAAAGGGGAAGGGAATGGTCAATTATTACCAACTTTGAATTTGAGATGAGTGTTAATATAGACATTTAATAAAGAAAATCTTTAAAAGCTTAAACACCAAATTAATGACATTTTCACATTTCTTATATATTACCACCTTCTTTGTAAATCATACCTTTAGCTTGTTTCCTGGATTGTCTATTGCAAATGCACAAATGTATGAGAATTAAAAATACACATACAAAATTGAAATGAATAGTACACAAACTTCATGTTTTAAATCAGATATAAGATTATCAGTTAGAGGCACAAAATATCCTGAACGGTTTTTCTTTAACTGAGGAAATGCTTTAACAAAGGTATAATGTAACACAGCAATGAAAATGTAGTTACAAAATATATTTTAGTTGATACTGAAAGCTATATAAGTCCACAATTCTCTCTCTACCTAGAAGAGACTAAGAAAAGAAGAATGAAAAGAGTATTAGGCCGTTCTTGCATTGTTATACATACCTGAGCCTGGGTCTCAGGTATTACCTATAAAGAAACAAATGTTTAATTGGCTCACAGTTATGCAGGCTGTACAGGAAGCATGGTATTAGCATCTGTTGGGCTTCTGGGGAGGCCTCAGGGACCATTTCTCAAGACAAAGGCAAAGGCAAAGCAAGAGAATGCATGTCACATGGCCAGAACGGGAGCAAGAGAGAGAAGTGGGGTGGGTGGGGACATACTACATGCTTCTAGACAACCAGATCTCACAAGAACTCACTATTGCAAGGAGAACACTAAGGGGATGGTGCTCAACCATTCATGAGAACTCCACCCCATTATCCAATCAACTCCCACAAGACCCCACCTCCAACATAAGGGATTACAATCCAACAAGAGATTTAGGGAGGGTACATATCCAAACTATAAGAAAAGCAATAAAGGACAAAAAGAAAGAAAGAGGGAAGAAAGACCATAAATTTGAAAAAAATGATAAACCCGTAGCATCATTTATTTAACTGAATGATGTCGATTTTTTTAAACAAAATAGATTTAATAGTATCTACTTGTGGAGTTTGTTGTGATAAATAAATGAGAAAAAGCATAATACTATCTGCAATGGATGCTTGACACAGTTCGAGTTCAATAAGTGGTATTGCCTTAGCTCCTCCAAATATTTCACCTGTCATCCTATGTACGCTGCTTAGAAACTTCCCACCACTCCCCAGCATTCCAGCTCACATCCTGAAGCAAACTTGCCATGAGCCAAAATGATACCATTTTAATTTGTATATCATGACATAACTATAGTGGTAGAAGCATTTTATTTGGGAATATTTTTGAAAGTTCTTAAGCACTGTATTTACCAATTTAACACATAATACTTTATTAATGATACCTATTCTTTTAACTCAAACGTCAAAGGAAGATATTAGTACCTAGATTATCAGTTATTTTTTATTATGCTTAAACTATATCCAGCTCTTATCTTAAGGCTTAATATAATCAATAACTTTCATTTTTATAAACCTTCAGCTACCTACCTCCTCATCAACAAAATTAAATAACAGTATTCAAATATTCAAAAGCGGGAATATTTTAAGTGATATAGCTCATATCAAAATGAAATTTGCCATAAGTAATAAAAACTGTTAAAAATAATGTAATTACATCAAAAACCATGATTTAGTTCAAGTGTGTACATATGAATGTAAATACATGTTTCCTTTTTAGATACATTAAAAGAAAAGGAAGAAATACTCTGAGAAGATTAAGAAACCGAAATTTGTCATGTATGCATTATGGCTAACTTCAGCTGGTATTTTGGGGGGAGAAAAAGGTAAAATGACATACTATGAGATGAAAAACAAGTTTCTATCTTTGAAAAATAATATTAAGCAGAAACTTTTTTATTCATGTGATTATTCTTTGAGATAATTTTTGAGTACTGGTTCTCTGAGCAAAAGAACAGTAGTGAAATATTATAAAATTAAAGGCATTTTATAATACAGGATCATGTTGGTCAGACATGAGTACTGTTGCAAATTAGATAAGCCACAAAAGGAGAGAATTCATTAGAAGTGCCCCAATGTGGTTGATAGAGGGAGCCTGAGCAGCCAGAAATGATAAAGAACATAAATCTTAAAGACTTGAGTGTCTTTTGGCCTTCATGGGATCTGAATAGTAGGATATGTTAACATCTCTGAAAAAAGCCTGATTTTCATATTCTCTTTAGTCTTGCTGTCGTTAGAGACTCCAGGAGAAGTGGAATTGTTTTCTTAATCAAATTAGATATGTTCATGGAACTGGTCCAAATATGACCTTCTTCCTTGCTGACAAGTGCTTATCTGACGGGGTATGTTTCATCAATTAAAATAGTTCTCATATTATGTGGATGCTTTGTAGTCCCTGATATAAGGTAATGTGCTTGGATATGAATGTTAAATGTCGAGGTTCACTGTATATCAAGCTTTTGTTGTTTATAATTGTTGTGATGTGTTTTCACAAGGAATTGTCTCGACCAAAATGTCTGACATTAACTGATCTTTCTCCACAGAACATCCTGTGGTAAATTATTACATTAGTAACTCCCAATAAATCATGGCTCCTGGCACATAAGTAAGCATAAGCAAGACAGTAGAATAACCTCTCACTCAACCTACAGAACCATGAAAAAAAATTCACTGCTGTTGTTTTAAACACCCAAGTTATGCAGGGGTGGTTGTTACAAAGTAATAGACAAATACAGAAATTAGTATATAGAAAAGAGTGTCTACTTTAACAAAAACCTATAATATATGCCATTGTCTTTGGGACCAGACAATGTGTATAAGCTGGAAAAATAATAGCAAGTGAGCTTCTGGTAGAGGCTGGAGGAATGGCAAATACATTTTAGTGAATGCTGAAAATGTGCTGAGGCTGCTATTGGAGGTTTGAAAAACAGCAACCCATGTTTTTTCATTATGAAGCAATTTGTCTCTGTAGTAAAATTAAAGTTAGAAAATATGTACCTAATGAATTTGTAGACCTAGCTAAAGAGCCTCCCACAGAAAATGATAAAACTGCAATTGACTTCTTTTAGCTGTATATGATAAGGTATAGGAAAAGAAAGATTAACTAAGGAAGGAATGTTCAATTTGCAAACAGAATTTAGAAGAAATATAGATGAACCAAGTCATGCTGGGCTGAGGAAAATAGAATAGTTTTACATTTCCAGTCTTTTTAGCCAACAGATTCTCAAAGTAGGAAAAGCCTCAGGGCAAAATCAATTCAGGGATTTTGATCATAAAAGTTTTTTTAAAGATGTCAGGAAGACTGAAGGCAATGCCTAGTAGAACCCCAGTTCAAATAGACAAAAATATTTCTAATGATATTAAGAGTGTTGTTCTTGACATTTCATGCTAACCAGAGCGCTCTATTGTAAAAGAATTATAGAAATGGTATTTGGGGTGTGGAATAAACCTCAGTCATAAAAGTGCCCAAAGAGCATCAGCTCAGATTAAAAGGGACTGAGTCAGTAAAGAATGAAAAAGCAGCTGGACCCACCCAACATTCTGTGAGCAGGAAGAAGACTGGGAAAACTCTCCAACTATTTGAAGCTATTCAAATAGACCATTTCCTGTGAAAAAAGAAGACCCTCTCTAAGGATGGAACCAAGAAGAACAATGAAGAAGGGAGCAACTCCTGTGGAACGAGACTGGGCTTTCATTCCTTGGCTTTGAATGGGAACGTGGTTTTAAACACGTCCAGTTGAATTTCAAAATTTCCATGTGCCTGTTATGTGCTTCTCATTTCTCCTTTATTTGTCATCTGTATATAGGAAAAGTTTTATTTGCCTGTAGGACTTTTCAAGTTATCTATTTTATCTAGGGTGAGTTTCAGTAGTTTGTGGTTTTCTAGTCATCAGTCAATTGAACAATTTCATCTAAGTTGTCAAGTTAGTGTATACAGTTATTAGTTAGTAATGATAGCTCCTTCATTCCTGATACTGGTTTATTGTGTCTTTTCTTCTTGGTCAATCTGATTAGAGAGTTATTAATTTTATTGATTTTTCAAATAAACAATTTCTGATTTTATCGATTTTCTCCATAGATTTTCCGTATTTTATTTTATTAATTTCTGTTCTTATCTTTACTATTTTCTTTCTTCTACTTGCTCAGAACTTATTTTGCTCTTCTTTGTCTGGTTTCTTATGGTAAGAGCTTAAATTACTGATTTGAGACTTTTTTCTTATATAAGCGTTTAATTAATGTTGTCAGTTTCACTCTGAATTACTATCACACCATCCAACAAATCTTGATATGTTGTAATTTTATTCGTTTCAAAATATTTCTTACTTTTCTTTTAGACTTACTCTTTGACCCATGGAATATGTAGAAATGTATTGCTTGATTTCCAAGTATTTGATGATGTTCTTGGTATCTTTCTGTTGTTAATTTTCTGTTTGATTCTATTATGGCCAGATAATATACTTTGTATTACTTAAATATTTAAAAATTTGTAGTATTTGTTTTATGACCCAGGGTATGATCTAATTTGAAGAATGTTTTGTGTTCAGTTGAAAATAATATGATGAAGAATATGGATGCAGTGTTCTACAAATATCAGCTAGACCTTTTGGTTGATGGTGCTGTTTAATTCTTCATGGCCTTGTCAATCTTCCTGTCTCCTAGTTTGAAAGAGTAGTATTGACATTTCTGATTATTATGATGAATATGTCTTTCTTCTTTTCGTTCTGGCAATTTTTGCTTTATGTATTTCAAAGTTCTGCTTCAGAGTGCATACTCATTTAGAAATGTTGTTATGCAAATTTACAGTTTTTATTATCATGTAATATCCCTCTTTATTACTGGTAATTCCCTTTGTTCTGAAATCTACTTTATATGATACTAAATTAACCATTTCATTTATGTTTGTTACCACTACTTTACATTCCTTTGTTTCCTCTTTCTTACCACCTTTCAGGTTATTTGAACATTTTTTATTCCTTTTTATCTTGTCTATTGTATATTTTAATATGTCTCTTTGTATAATTTTTTAGTGGTTGCTCTGAAATTCCTATATACCTATTTATCTTTTCACAATCAACTTAAAATCAGTATTTTACTACTTCAAAAGGAATGTAGAGATCTAACCCCATATTGGTTCCTTTACTCTTTCCTCTTTATGTTATAGTTGTTTGACATATTAAATCTACCTACATTGAAAACTCCATCAGGCGGTGTTACATTTTTTGCTTTCAACTGTCAAACATATGTTAAAGAACTCAAATGGAGAAGAATAGTGTGTTATGTTTACCTAGATTTTTGCCACTCTGTTTTCTTCCTTCATTCCTAAAGTTCTGGGTTTCCTTCTGGTGTCATTTCCCTTCTCTGAATAACTTTCTTTAGCAAAAGTTTCAGAGCAGATCTGCTGGTAACAAGTTTTCTCAGTGTATCTTCATCTGCAAATGTGTTTACCATTCCTGAAGGATGTTTTTAATGCATGTGGAATTCCAGATTGACAGTTCTTTCCTTTCATCACTTTAAAAATACTGGTTCAGGTCTCTGTGGTTTCCGATGGGAAATATGTACTATTTTGTGTCGTTTTTCCCCTTAGAGGTAATGTTATTTCTTATTGACTGATTTCTAGATTTTTCTTTGTCTTTAGTTATAATTAATTTGATTATTATTTGCCTGGGTGTGGATTTTTTTAAGTTTGAGGTTTGCCATGATCCTCTTTTTTAAAAAGTTTCAATAGTTTTTTGTGGGGTACAGGTGGTTTTTGGTTACATGAATAAGTTCTTTAGTGGTATTTTCTGAGATTTTGGTGCACCTGTCACCCAAGCAGTGTACACTGTACCCAATATGTAGTCTTTAATCCCTCCTCCTCCCAGCCTTCCCCACTGTGTCCCCAAAGTCAGTTATATCATTCTTATGCCTTTGCATCTTCATAGCTTAGCTCCCACATGTAAGTAAGAACATGCCATATTTGGTTTTTTATTCCTGAGTTATTTGACTTAGAATAATGTCCTCCAGTTCCATCCAAGTTGCCGCAAAGGACATTATTTTGTTCCTTTTTATAGCTCAGTAGTATTCCATGGTGTTATATAGACCACATTTTCTTTATTCATTCATTGGCTGATGAACAGTTAGGCTGGTTCCATATTTTTACAAATGCAAATTGTTTCTGCTATAAACATTCATGTGCATGTGCTTTTTCCTTTTTTACCCCATAAGTTATTGGGATACAAGTGGTATTAGGTTACATGAGTAAGTTCTTTAACAGTCATTTGTGAGATTTTGGTGCACCCACCACCCAAGCAGTATATACTGCACCCTGTTTGTAGTCTTTTATCCCTCATTCCCCTCCCACCCTCCCTCCAAGTCCCTAAAGTCCATCATATCATTCTTATGTCTTTGCGTTCTCATATCTTAGTTCCCACACATCAGTGAGAACATACGATGCTTGGTTTTTCATTCCTGTTATTTCACTTAGTATAATAGTCTCTAGTTTCATCCAGGTCTCTGCAAATGCAGTTAATTCATTCCTTTTTATGGCTGAGTAGTATTCCATCATATGTATATACCATAGTTTCTTTATCAGCTCCTTGATTGATGGGCATTTGTGTTGGTTCCATGATTTTGCAATTGTGAATTGTGCTGCTATAAACATGCATGTGCAAGTATATTTTTCATGTAAAGACTTACTTTTCTCTGGGTAGATACCCAGTAGTGGGATTGCTGGATCAAATGATAGTTCTACTTTTAGTTCTTTAAGGAATCTCCACATTGTTTTCCATAGTGGCTGTACTAGTTTACATTCCCACCAGCAGTATAGAAGTGTTCTCTGATTGTCGCATCCACACCATCTACTGTTTTTTGATTTTTTGATTATAGACATTCTTGCAGGAGTAAGGTGGTGTTGCATTGTGGTTTTGATTTGCATTTCCCTGATTATTAGTGATGTTGAGCATTTCTTTTTCATATGCTTATTGGCCATTTGTATGTCTTCTTTTGAGAATTGTCTATTCATGTCCTTAGCCCACTTTTTAATGGTTTTTTTTCTTACTGATTTGTTTGAGTTTGTTGTAGATTCTAGATATTAGTCCTTTGTCAGATGTATAGATTGTGAAGATTTTTTCCCTCCTTGTGGGTTGTGTGTTTACTCTGCTGACTGTTCTTTTTGCCATGCAAAAGCTCTTTAGTTTAATTAAGTCCCAACTATTTATCTTTTATTGCATTTGATTTTGGGTTCTTGGTCATGAAATCCTTGCCTATGCCAGTGTCTAGAAGGGTTTTTCCAATGTTATCTTCTAGAATTTTTATAATTTCGGGTCTTAGATTGAAGTTTTTAATCCATCTTGAGTTGATTTTTGTGTAAGGTGAAAGATGAAGATCCAGTTTCATTCTCCTACATGTGGCTAGCCAGTTATTCCAGCACCATTTCCTAAAAAGGGTGTCCTTTCCCCACTTCATGTTTTTGTTTGCTTTATTGAAGATCAGATAGCTGTAAGTATTTGGCTTTATTTCTCGGTTCTCTATTCTGTTCCAATGGTCTATGTGCCTATTTTTATACCAGTACCATGCTGTTTTGGTGACTATGGCCTTATAGTATAGTATGAAATCAGGTTGTATGATGCCTCCAGATTTGCTCTTTTTGCTTAGTTGCTTTGGCTATCCATGGGCTTCTTTTTGGTTCCATACAAATTTTAAAATTGTTTTTTCTAATTCTGTGAAGAATGATGGTGGTATTTTGATGGAGATTGCATTGAATTTGTAGATTGCTTTTAGTAGTATGGTCATTTTCACAATATTGATTCTACCCATCCATGAGCATGGGATGTGATTACATTTGTTTGTGTCATCTATGATTTCTTTTCAGCAGTGTTTTGTAGTTTTCCTTGCAGAGTTCTTTCACCTCCTCGGTTTGGTATATTCCTAAGTTTTTTTGTTTTTGTTTTTGTTTTTGTTTTATAGCTATTGGAAAAGAGATTGAGTTTTGATTTGATTCTCTGCTTGGTTGCTGTTGGTGTATAGAAGAGCTACTGACTTGTGTACATTAATCTTGTATCTGGAAACTTTACTAAATTCTTTTATCAGTTCTAGTAGCTTTCTGGAAGAGTCTTTAGAGGTTTCAAGGTAAACCATCATATCATCAGCAAACAGTGACAGTTTGACTTCCTCTTTACCGATTCGAATGCCCTTTATTTCTTTCTCTCATCTGATTGTTCTGGCTAGGACTTCCAGTACTATGTTGAAGAGGAGTTGTGAGAGTGGGCATCCTTGTTTTGCTCCAATTCTCAGAGGGAATGCTTTCAATTTTTCCCATTTAGTATTATGTTGGCTGTGGGCTTGTCATAGATGGGTTTTAGTACATTGAGTTATGTCCCTAGTATGCTGATTTTGCTGAGAATTTGTTTTAATAATAAAACGATGCTGAATTTTGTCAAATGCTTTTTCTGCATCTATTGAGATAATCATATGATTTTTGTTTTTAATTCTGTTTATTTACTCACGTATGCATAACCATCCTGCTTTCCTGGTATGAAACCCACTTGATCATGGTGGATTATGTTTTTGATATGTCGTTGGATTCAGTTAGCTAGTATTTTTGTTAAGGATTTCAGCATCTATGCTCATCAAGAATATTGGTCTATAGTTTTCCTTTTTTGGTCATGTCCCTTCCTGGTTTTGGTATTAGGGTGATGCTGACTTCATAGAATGAATTAGGGAGTGCTCTTTCTTTCTCTATCTTGTGAGATAATGTCAGAAGGATGGTACCAATTCTTCTTTGAACATCTGGTAGAATTCTGCTGTGAATCCGCCTGGTCCTGGACTTTTTTTCTTTTATAGTAATTTTTAACTTACCATTTCAATCTTGCTGTTTATTATTGGTCTGTTTAGGGTATCTAATTCTTCCTGATTTAAGCTAGGAGGGTTGTATTTTTCCAGGGATTTATCCTTCTCTTCTAGGTTTTCTAGTTTATGTGTGTAAAGGTATTCATAGTAGCCTCTAATGATCTTTTGTATTTCAGTGGTGTCGGTTGTAATATCTCCTGTTTCATTTCTTAATGAGGTTTTTTTGGATTTTCTCTCCTCTTTTCTTGTTTAATCTTGCTAATGGTTTATCAATTTTATTTATCTTTTCAAAGAACCAGCTTTTTGTTTCATTTATCTTTTTTTGTTGTTTATTATTGTTGTTTCAATTTCATTTAGTTCTGCTCTGATCTTGGTTATTTCCTTTCTTCTGCTGGATTTGGTTTTGGTTTGTTCTTGTTTCTCTAGTTCCTTGAGATGTGACCTTAGAATGTTGGTTTGTGCTCTTTCAGTCTTTTTCATGTAGGCATTTAGGGCTATGAACTTTCCTCTTAGCATCACCTTTCCTGTATCCCAGAGGTTTTGATAGGTTGTGTCATGATTGTCATTCAGTTCAAAGAATTTTAATATTTCCGTATTGATTTCATTTTTGACCCAATGATCATTCAGGAGCAGATTATTTAATTTCCATGTATTTGCATGATTTTGAAGGTTTCTTTTGGAGTTGATGACCAGTTTTATTTCACTGAGAGACTGCTTGATATAATTTCAATTTTCTTAAATTTATTGAGGCTCATTTTATGGCCTATTATATGGTCTATCTTGGAGAAAATTCCATGCACTATTGAACAGAATGTGTATTCTGTGGTTGTTGGATGAAATGTTCTGTATATATCTGTTAAGTCCATTTGTTCCAAGGTGTAGTTTAAATCCATTGTTTCTTTGTTGACTTTCTCCCTTGATGACCTGTCTAGTGCTGTCAGTGGAGTGTTGAAGTCCCCCACTATTATTATGTTCTTGAGGTTTGGCCATTTTAAATAATCCCATATTTCTTGGAGACTTTGTTCATTTTTTAAAATCTTTTTTCTTTGTCTGATTGGGTTATTCAAAAGCCTTGTCTTTGAGCTCTGAAGTTCTTTCTTTTACTTGCTCTAGTCTATTGTTGAAACTTTCCACTGCATTTTGTATTTCCCCAAGTGTGTCTTTCATTTCCAGAAGTTCTGATTATTTTTTCTTTGTGATATCTATTTCTCTGGAAAAATTTTCATTCATATCCTGGATTTTTAAAAAATTTCTTTAATTTGGTTTTCACCTTTCTCTGGTGTCTCCTTGAGTAGCTTAATAATCAACCTCCTGAATTATTTATCTGACATTTCAGAGATTTCTTCTTGTTTTGGACCCATTGCTAGGGAGCTAGTGTGATTTTTGGGGGGTGTTATAGAACCCTGTTTTGTCATATTACCAGAATTACTTTTCTGTTTTCTTCTCATTTGGGTAGACTGTTTCTTCAACTTGTTCTTGAATTTATTTTTGGTTGTGCTGTGTTTTTGCTTTTAAATTTCTTTTTTCTCTCTTAACGATTTAACTTTAATGTTTATAGTTTATTTCAGCCTAACTTGATTCTCTGGTGTGCAGAAGAGCTTTTAGGGTGAAGACTCTGTATGAGTTCCTTAGTTACAGACAGTCTTCGTGCAGTGAGGCTTTCCCTTATGCTGGTTATAGTAGTTATGTATGTGGTCTGTGGGTAAGCTCACTGTCTCCTATGGGTTTGGAATAGCAGGGATCTCTTGAAGGTTGTCTCATTCTCTCATGGTGTACACTTATTTATTTATTTAATTCTTCCCCAGTATTTTATTTACTGAGTTGATGATTCAGGCCTCAGACCAATCGGGAAGGTAACCCTGGGTAGGCACTGGTTGTAGTTAGGGCAGGTAGGTAAATATAACACCCAATGGTGGGCAGAGGTCCCCGCCTTGATGAAGGTGGCTGGGGGAGCTCTCAATTAGATGTGATGAGATTTTATCATGGTAAAGAGTGGGATATACCTCAGCTCCTCTTCCAGGCCAGCAGGAAAGCTATCCATCTCACAGCCTCACTCTTGTCCCAGTGTTCTGGCTATTCAGATGAGACAGGCACCTCTTTTCATCTGTATGAATGTTGATGTTCCAAGTAGGGAGGACTTACGACTCTGCCTCTTGTGCAGGCCTGAATCTGAGGAGTGCTCCTCATGGTGGGCTGCAATCACCCTGAATTGTTCCAGGAAGGAACAATTCTGTAGGTTGCTTCCACACTGTGTTCCCATGGAAGAAGCCTCAGCTGCGTCTGCAGTGGTGTGCCAGAAGGAATGAGGACTGCTTCTCCAAGGCTTTTATGATCACAGAGGCTGCCTGCCTGTTAGGGTAGAGGTGCAGACTTTCTCTACTGCTCCCAGCACTGCAATTGTGTCTCTTCTATAAGAAGCTTCCCACCAACAGAAAGATCTGGGACTCAAGGCTTGCTGTTTAGATTCCTTTGTCCCATGGAGTGATCCTTTAATGTGGTGTTCTCCCCATTCCCCTAAGAATGGAGAAGGACTGCAGAGCTAGACTGCAGTGATTGTTATTGCCCATCTGGGTCTAGTCACTCGGTGGGGCTGCCAGGCTCTGGGCAGGTGCTGGGGAATGTCTGCAAAGGATCCAGTGATATGACCTGTCTTCAAGTCTCCCAACAGTAGATAACAGCACCTGGTCTGATGGAAGTGGCAGGGGAGTGATGTAGACTTTATGAAATTCCTTGGTTTTAGTTAGGCTTAATGTGCTGGCTTCCTCAAATGCTGATTATGCTAATAGTGAACTTGTCATGTGGACAGATTCAGGGTGTCTAGTTAGCCAGAATGTTGCCGGCAGTGGTGTTAGAAGCCGTTTTCTCCTTCCTGGGAGCAGTGTTATTCAGCCAAGAGATGCTGTAATGGCCTGTGTTGGTTGGCCTCCAGCCAGGAGGTGGCACTTACAAGAGGGCACCAGTTATGGTGTTAGCTGTGGGATTTGAGCTTGCCTTAAATTGGCCAAAGGAAGTATTCTGGTTTCTCTGTCAATGGGTGGGGCCATAAGGGTCCCAAGAATTTACGTCCTTTGTGTTAGGCAGGTCTGGGCTCAGAATCTCCTTGGGTAGGGACTGCTGCAGCCAATGTGGGGTATGGGGGTAGTTCTCAGGCTGCTGAGGTAATGTACCAGAGGGGAGTATAACTGTCTCTGGTGTGCAGAAGAGTTCACAAGGGGAGTGGGGAGTAGCCAGCAGCAGCAGACTTCACCCAGTTCCTATGCAGTTGGTGAGGCTGGTCTTGATCTCACAGTGTCCCACTAGCAACACCAGGTTTAGATCCAGGAAGCCTATGGACCAAACTCAGACCTTCCCCAGGCCATAAGCCTCCCTGCAGAGATAGCAAGCACAGCTTTCAGGCCATGTCCCTCCCTGTCTGCTGGTATGGCCAGGCACCTAGCACAGCTACACAGGCCAGGCACCCAACTCCGGTTTGTAGCACACTTCCTGCTCGCCCCCAGATTCTGTTCAAGGGAGTTCATCCCCACTCAAAATTATCTCACAGAATTCAGTCAGGAATTTATTTTAACCTGCACAACTCCCTGATTTTGCTGGCTGCCTTCCCCAAGGACCCCTGTGAGATATAGTCAAGGGTGGTTTTCCTGAGCTCAGGCTGGAAACTGGAAATGCCTACAAAGACACTTCCTGCTGCTGCTTTTACTTTTATATTTCACACCACCCCCTAAATCCATTCCAACTCTGGGTAAAGTTAAAGCCTTCTCCAGTGATCTAGATTTGCAGATTGCCTAGTGGGGATGTGTGTTTGGAGGCAGGCTCACTCCCTCTCACACTCTGGTAACTTAAAATTTTTTGCCTGTCTCACACAGTAGGCCACAGCCTGCTGCTGCTTTCAAAGGATCTGTTAATTTTTTTGGTCTTCCTGGGAAATTCCTGTGGCGGTTCTTGGGAGAAAAAGTTCACAGTGTGAATCTCTACCCACAATTCTGTCCTTCCAAGTAGGAGAGACATGCTAACACTGCTCCTATCGGCCATCTTGGAAAAAAAAAAAAAAGCCATGATTCTTTAATGTGTAGGTTTATGTCTTTCATCAAATTTGGGGGATTAGAGCCATTATTTATTGAAATATTTTTTAGCATTTTATCTTTCTTCTTTCCTTGACTGACTCCACTAACACAAATGTTGGTCCTATTGTCGTTTTCCTATACATTCCTGAACCTCTATTAATATTTTTGTAAATCGTTATTCTCTCTGATATTCAAATTGAGTACTTTTTATTGATCTATTTTTAAGCTCACTGATTTTCTTCCTCATCATCTTTCTGCCATTCTGCTATTGAGACCATTCAGTAGTTTTTTTGTTTGTTTTTTTTTTTGTTTATCTGTGATTGTGTTTTCAGTTCTAAATTTTCCTTGAATTTTCTTTAGGTTTTTTTTTTTTTCCCCAGAAAATTTGTTTTTCCATCGGCTTCAAGGGTGTTCATGATTGCTTGCTGTAAGAGAATTCCAATATCTGTGTCATGTTAGCAATGGCAATGGTTCCTTTTCTTTTCCTACGTGAATTGAGACTTTTCTCGTTCTTTGCTTTGTAATTTTGGATCATATCCTGGAAATTTGGAATATTATGTCATGATTCTCTGAATTTTGTTTAAATCCTGAGGGGAATGTTGATATTTTTTGTTTTAGCAGGCAGCTGAATCTGCGGGATTCAGGTCACAAGTTCCAATCTGCCTTCTGTAAGCTGTGGTTTCAGTGCCAGTTCAGTTTTCAAATCTTTTGCAGTTTGTTTGAGTCTGCACTACATATGTGCTGACCAGTCGTCTTGGATCTGGGTGGTGGTGTATCACATCTAAGTATGCATAGGGGTAGGCTTAAGAATTTATTAGTAACGTTATAAGGCTGCTTTTCTCAGTTTTTCTTTCTCAACAACCTTTCTAGTACTTTCTTGTTCCTTAAGAGTCCTTATTTTGGTCCTCCAGCTAGAAATCCAGGGCTTTGGTCAGCCTGCCCTTCTGTGTACTTCCACAACTTCATCTGAATCCATAGTCAGGAAGTGGGATGGAAGACAAAAGCAGCAGATGCTAAAACAGCACTACTGAGCAGGGAGGACATTTCAGCTCCCTCAGGATTTTGGCTCCTGCGGGCCTCCATTTCTTGCTTTTGCATCACCATGGGATTCCTTAGGCATTAGAGTGTTCAAGAATAAAAGAAGAAAGAAAAGAAGGGGATTTTCATGCTCTAAATGTATTACATTCCTTTTCTTGCTTTTTGCACCAGAAAACTAGAGGGCTTCTCTTTATTTGTCCTTTAGTGCCCACTTCTAGGTTGCTTGGGAATATCAGAAGGGGAAAAAAGTAGAATATTTACCATTGATTTGTTTGAACTTGAATTCTGACCTCCTTTTCTAATCTATCTGCTGTTGGTTACTTTTCAGATTCCTAAAATAGCCATTCCATTCTGCCACATTTGAGAGCTATATTCAGTGGGAGAGACACTTCCACTCAATTTTTCCCAGAACCAGAACCCCATTCTTCCTTTTCTTGGAGAGCAATGTCTATTGCAGTTACGTTTCTGTCTCGCTATTTTCTATTGGGTTAGTGGGGGCAGATAACTTGCCTTCTTATTCATATCTCTGGATAAAGAGGAACTTCAGGCCAGGCGTGGTGGCTTATGCCTGCAATCCCAGCACTTAGGGAGGCCGAGGTGGGTGGATCACGAAGTCAAGAGATTGAGACCATCCTGGCCAACATGGTGAAACCCTGTCTCTACTAAAAACCCCAAAATTAGCCAGGCATGGTGGAGCACACCTGTAGTCCCAGCTACTCAGGAGGCTGAGGCAGGAGAATTGCTTGAACCCAGGAGGCAGAGGTTGCAGTGAGCCAAGATCGTGCCACTGCACTCCAGCCTAGCTACAGAGTGGGACTCCATCAAAAAAAAAAAAAAAAAAAAAGAGAAGCTTCAATTTGAGGAGCATCAATTACACCTGGACCTGATGCAGATCATGAAATTATGGATTCTAAGCCTTATGCCACTATTGGATGAGACTTTGGAGTTCTTTATAAAAGATAAATGTATTTTGAATATATAAGGAGCATGAATCACTAAGGGCTGTTGCAGCCACGAAAATGCACCACTCAGAGCTGCTGTGGAGACCACAATTGACTGATGGCTGCAGCTACTAGCCTGTCTGGATCCACTACTACTTTCATGTGAGTCCATGCTTCCCATTCCAACTGCAGGAGTACTAATGGAGTCCCATGCCAGTGAGTCTTGGGATGCCTAAGATGGGCACTTTGGCTCAAAGCCTCCCACTGGCCTGGATGAACCTTTGTTAGGACTGCCCTGCAATCTGAGATTCCTCCTTCTTCCCACTTCCTCCAAGGTGTCAGAGCTGGATCACATCTGAAGGCTCTCCATACCTTCTCTGGTTCACTCCCCTCCATTTTTCACAGCATTTCCCCTAATACACCTATAGCCTATCTGATCCCATCTTGGAAACTCCTTATTGGAGGACAAAAAAAAAAAAAAGTACAGAGTCCAAGGATAAACTGTAGTAGATTGCCACATTAATGACCCCAATGTATTATGCCTCTCAGTAGTCACTGATGTTGACTACTTAATTATGTTGTCTTATGTTGTTCCCCTCTGCATTGATCAGGGTTGTTGAGGGAAACACAGTAACAGGACATATATAAAGCAATTTATTTTAAGGAATTGAATTGGCTTATGCTGGCAAGGCTAGAAACTCAGGCAGGATTTGACACTACAGTCTCGAGGCAGAATTTCTTCTCCGTGAGACCTGTTTCTGCTCTTAAGACCTTCAGCTGATTGGATGAGGGACATACACATTATCAAAAGTAATCTCCTTTACTTAAAGCCAACTGATTGTAGAAGTTACCCACATCTACAAAATGCCTTCATAGCAACACCTAGATTTGTGTTTAATTAAGTAATTAAGAACTATAGCCTCACCAAGTTGACACATATAACTGACCATCACACCCACATTGACTTTGAGATGGGCCATGTGACTTGCTTTGGCCCATGGATTAGTAACAGACATTTGATAACCAGTTGCACGTTAGGGCTTGCCTTCTTGGAACACTCCCTCCAGCATATGAAGGAGGGTAGCCTTCCTGAAGATTAAAGACAACATGCAGAGAGAGACCCTGCTCTCCCAGCTGAGTCCAACCCCTAGCCAACTCATCAGCTGATTGTGGTCACATGGTTGAGTCCACACACGTTCTACAGAAGAACCACTCCACAGTAACCATAAAATTATGAGAAATAATAAATCCTTATTTTGATAACATTTTCAAGCATTATGTTTTTGGGTAATGTGTTATACAACAATGGATAACCAATATAATCCTCTTGACAATGTTGATAAAAACACAAAGATAAAATAAGAAAAAATCTCATGCATTTTCCAAAATGCTTATTGTTAGATGAATACCAATTTAAGCATTTATCGTATTTAAGATTTACAAAGGTGAATCCGCAGTTTGCCTGCCTTCTGGCCGTATATCATCTAGTTGTTCATGTGAGCATGTATATGTATGCAGGCTTTATACAGAAATGTCCTAAGAGAGTTTTAAGTAACTCTAACCATTTCTTAGGTTCTTATCCCTGGAAAACTTATAATGGTCTCAATATGAATTTCACTCACTGTATTTTAAACAGAGAACCAAGAGTTTAAAAGTGTCTTTTAAAACAACTTGGAAAATCCAGCCTGAAGAGGTTGGCCCAAATTATTTTTAATGTCCTTTCCATGTGCCATATGACAGTAGATTTTACAACTTTTGAGAATTTGGGTAAGGAGAATTTACTATGTACAGTTTAAAAGGAGAAGTCCTTAACTGTTTCTCACTAAGAAAGTTCAAATTACTAAACTCAAAATTTCTGATAATTTGGCATTTAGTTAGTAAAGAGAAAGGGCTACTTTTGGAGTCATTGGCTTCTAATACTGAGATTTCAAAGAAAACATGATATACTGAATTTTAGAGCAATTCGCATTACTGGAACTCATCTTGCCTGTGAGTTGAGCAAATATAGCTGTTTGTAACCCCATTTTCAGAGGACAGTCTTCAGCATATACATTTTCAAGATGTCCTACTGACCCATTAACTTGAATATACACATACTACAAACTTCTATGATATTTCATTTGATACATTTTATTGTCTTTAAATAACAGTCAGTCAATGTGGACTAATCTAAAAGATATTTGCAAGTATGATTGGAAGTTTTGGGGATATTCTGCACTGTGAGAAGTCAAGAAATCCTAAATAGTCTGTCAGCCCTAGATTTTTCCCTGTTGCAGTAAAACTATGGCATGTGCTGCTTCAATTGCTTCCCATTTGGAGATGGCATTTCATTGCGAAAATAGATCACACTCTTCACAGCTTGTCATCGTTCTCTTCCTCTGTTTACCTCTCTATACACCAACAAAGTGGATGGAACTGAAATGGAAGTCAAACTAGTTCATTTTACTTGGGCTACCATATTAATTATTCAAGTGTGAGTTAAACATATCTGTTCAGATACAGGTGCGAATGAGCATAAGTATAATATTATTGATCATATAGCTATCCCATGTTAACAATGGAAAAGATTAGTATCAGAGATTGTCCAAAATGTAATAGTTTAAAAGACCTTGACATTTTGCATTGTGATTTCTATCTTTGGATGCAATTAGATATAGCAAAGTTAACTTCAGTGGGAATGGATGGGGTTGGATCAACCGACTAAAGCAGGGAGGCCAGTAATGGGACAGCAGGATAGAGGAATGGTGCAAAAACATTTCCAGTAGGTAGGCTATGCCATTCTGAGAGTTTGCAGATAGACGCTTAGTCCACCTGTGTTGTAGGGCAGGTTGGGAGTAGCATAAGTAGCTTTAACGTCATTGCAGATAGACAGAAGTCAGTATGGGAGTCCAGAAGCAACTGGAAGACCTTTGATTTCATGGAACTGTGCTGCCAAAGATCTTATGACAAGATGCCGAATGAAAGTTCAGGGATGAAATATCAGCAGCTAAGTTGGCAAAGATTGATTGGAGATAATACAGGTGGTATCCTGCTGAAACAACACATGACCAAGAGTTTAGTACTTCAAATTCAACAGCTGTCAAAATCAGGCTTGAGTCTCTGTGACCATCTCTGGCCTAGGCTATGACAAATATTACAGTCTCTGGGATGTGCTTTATCCTAAGAACCTGCACATATGGAGACCACAGGGTCTGAGCTGTTTAGAACATGCCACAGTCAAATCCTGCGGATATTGCTGTTGCTGCAACTGACACCTTCCAGGGATAATGCTTTTAATGCCTGGACTCTCAGAGCATGCCATATATCTGCTACTCATCATTTTTTGTCTGTTTTTTTTTTTAATTTTTCAATTTTCAGTCAACGTCCATAGTGTAAATTCTCCAAATGGCTTAATCCTCAACCATATTTGTATCTCTTGATGCTCTGAACCTTCTTGTCCTAGTGTAGCCTATGCCACTCACCATCAGCCCACACCAGGCCTCCCAGTCTACTAGCATAACTCTTCCCCTATACCTTCTGAATCGGCCTCTCTGTAGTCAGAAAGCTCTCATACCACTTCCCGTTTTTCTGAGTCTGTGCTTTACATTTCTCTTGGCTAACAGATGTCTTAAATGTCTGTCATATCTCACAAACCTCAGAGTCAGGAGGAAGGACTGATACCAAGAAACTTAATATTGTTTTAATTTAAAAATCAAATAATATAACTCACTATACTAACAATGTAAACAACCCAAAAAGTATATGATAATCTCAACAGACATTAAAAAAGCATTTGATGAATACAACATCAATTTCTGATAAAATTTTCATCAATCTAGGAATAGGAGGGGACTTTCTCTACCTGATAAAGACCGTTGGCAAGAATCTATAACTAACATAATACTTCACAGTGAAAAACAGAATGCTTTTTTCTTGAGATCAGAAATAAAATGATGTTTGCTCTGACCACTTTCTTCAGCATCGTACTGGAGGGTCTGGTCATGCAGACAGCATGACTGTCTGTGAAAAATCTGATGGAATCTACAAAAAACAACTTACCAGTAACTGAGTTTAGTAAGGTTGTAGGACATGACATTATAATACAAAAATCTATTATATTTCCATACAATAAAAATAATCAGAGATCAAAATAAAACAAAATTACTTAAAACTACATCAAAAGGATAAAATATACTTTAGGATAAACCTAATAAAAGATATGCAAGAACTGAAAATTGCAAAACATTGCTGAGAAAAAATTTAAAAGACCTAAGTAAATAAAGAAATACGCCTTGTTCATGGGTTGGAAAACTCAGTATTGCCAAAATGTCCATTCTTCTCAAAAAATTAATCTATAGATTCAATGCAATCTAGACAAAAATGTCAGCAGGCTTTAAACATTTTTTTAAAGAAATTGACAAGTCAATTCTAAAATTTATATAGAAACACAAATGATCGAGAATAGCCAAAACAATATTGAGGAAGAATAAATGGAGGACTAACACTACCTGGTTGTATAGTATGGACATGTTAGACAAATCAAAACAGAACAAAATGCAAAGTCCAGGAATAGATCCTTATATATAGGGACAATTGAGTTTTGATAAAGGTGGAAAGGAAATTCAGTGGAGACAAGACTGTCTTTTCTCCAGACTGTGCTGGAACGGTTGGATATCCATGTAGAATAATGTGAATGGGACAGTTCAAATTCAGACTGATCCAGGCATGTGTATTGGCAGCTGACAGGCCATGAGCAGCATTGCCGTCTTTAAAATGATTTGAAAAATGGTGAGCAACTCTTGGAAAACTTCCAAACCAAGAGTAAAATGAAACAAAGAGCAATCATTTCTCAAAATGCTAGTTATCATTCTGAAAAATTCAGTATATATTAAAACTCTGAAAAATTATTGATGTTTATAAATGAGATAAAATTAGGTTCTAAGCTGGGATAATTGAATAGTGGCTGGCACATAATGTACATCCAGTAAAGATTTTTTTGAATGAATTGAATAAGGACTGTTTTCTGACTTTACCCTCTTACCACGCTTTCTACTTTTAACTTAAAACTTTTTCAAAGGCTATGAAAGGAAATAGTAAAGTGTTTCAAATCTCACTTACTTATTCAGGGATATAGTTTAGTCTGGGAAATTCAACTAAATATCAAGAGCTCTCCAGCCTTATTTTTTCTGTAATTTATAAGTGGTAAGGTAAGTGATTGCTGATCCTGAGCCATAGCTCTGGGTAGATCAATCCCTGCGGGGAAACCTGCCCTTTACCCTGGAGGGAGACACTATTTTTCTCTTCCACTTAAATATAGCACATTTAAAAATAACAGGAAACTTCTTAATACTCATAATTCTAAGAGATAGAGCCTTATTAAATTTTATTAGCTTTTATTGTAACTAACTTACTCACATCTTGTGCAGAGTTTGGCCTCAGTCTCTTCCTGCTCTAAGCCCATGATCAGTTGCAATTTGCTCAGCTCCCTAAGGCCGAAAGTTAGTCAGAATCATTTAAAAACCTCAGTGTGTTTCAAATAAAATCTCCCTTGAATATCAACTGTGTCAACTCACATATTAACAATGATTATTTTGATTACTTTATTCCAGGACCTGAGAAATCTTTGAGGGCTAATTTCACTATTTCTTTGATGTATTGGTAAAAATATCAAATTCCATCAAACAAAATGCACAAAAATCCTAGGAAATATGTTTTATCCTTGGGTAGTCCATTTGTTGCATCTTATGGGGGCACCACCAATTCTGGAAATACCATAAGCATCTAGCGAAACTCAGAGCCTCTGCATAGCATCAGGTCATCCACCTGGAGGCTCAGGGCTTGGGACCCAAGTGCCCTGGATACACGTTAGCAACAGTAAACATTGATATAGGGCTGCAAAGCATGGCGTCTTTTTTTTTTTTTTTTTTTTTAAATAAACCTTCCATTTTCCAAAAAGGATTTAGGTGGCTTAGAAAGGATTTTATTTGTGAACATGTTTGATGGGGGTTAGTTAAGAGTATTAAATGACCGGAAATCTCAAAAAGCCTGGGATGGACAAGTATTTTCCATGTATCATCTGCTGGATAATGCAGGGTTATTTTCTTGTTTCAAAAATAAATAAATAAATAAATAAATAAGGTTTCATTCTGCTAAGAGGCTTCATATTAGTTTTTCATTCCCATTAATGTTTTTACATTATTTGGTCAATCATTTATCAATTTCTATTGGAGGTAAAGTAATCTGAATGCTTCTGATTCTAGTAGGTACAGGACTCAATGTCTCCATGTAAACTGATTAGCCAGCAGAAGGTCTTTGTATTTTATACATTACTGAAGAAAATAGAACTCAATAAGGTCTGTCTTTTGAATGCTTCAAAGCTGCCTTTCTGCTAAATCATTGTTTTTGCCATTCATTTATGTATCATTATTTCCATCATCTTCAGTGTTTCCCTCCAACCCATTTTAAGACATTTTTCCTAGCTTTGACAGGATATAGGTGGAACTTGTTGGTTAACATTGGACAAAACAGATGGGAAGCAAAGAAGTTTGTGACATAAGACATGCCGAAATTTGGATGTCTCCAATTAATCATGGTTCACAGCTGACAAAAAAAGTGACAATAATTGATGTGATTCTTTGAGAAACAATCTGGAACTTTAGCACCCTGGGAAATCTTGTTCATTTTTGCTCAGCTACTACTGAATTAATGCATGTTATAAATTGCTTCTCAGAGGGGTGCTTCATAAAGGGTTTCTGGGACAAATCATGTACCGTGAAACACTCCAGAAACCATTCATTTTCTGGTTTCTCACCATGCAGTGTTGTGTCACCTAATGTAACAAGTGCAGTCCCCCTAGATACAAGATGAGAGTGCTAATTTATCTGCAGTCCATTTTGTCAATGTAGATGGGCTCCATAATTCAACTAGATTCCTGGGAGGTTTATTTGTTAGCTTGAAATGTCCGAACTAGTTGTCTGATTTGGTGAAATGCAATGATGTATGTATGCCCTTTACTGGCTCTGCGCTGCAGGACATGCAGCTCCCACTATTTCACATGTAACCTTAGTATTCAGTGTCCTCCCTCTCAAAAGATGATATAACCACTGTTCAGCCATTTCTCTTCTTATAGAAGGTGTCATCCTACACATATACAACACAGTTCCAAGTTCCACACCGGATTAAAGAAGCTCTCCCTGAGTAATACAACACAACACGTATTTTCAGAAACAAGCTCAAAGAAACAGGATTCACCCACTGGGATTTCAAGAAGAAAATATAATTTCTATCAATAGTTCATTGTGAACTGTGAAAGAGAATGAGCCTTGTTAATTTTCAATACAGTGATTGACACAAATCCCCTTACTTAAGCGATGATAAGGTCACGTGTCACATTAAGTTGTGGTGAGAGTTCCACAGCATGCAGAGTTTGGCTGGGGCATCCTCACTCTGTTGGTTTCAGTATATTGCTAGGCACTGTAGGTAAGTTGATAGATGAATTATTATCTAGTTTGGATTACCATACCTCACAAAATAAACACATGCATTACACTGTTGGTGGGAGTGTAAATTAGTTCAACCATTGGGGAAAACAGTTTGGCAATTCCTCAAAGACCTAGAGACGGAAATATCATTTGACCCAGCAATCCCATTGTTGGGTATATACCCAAAGGAACGTAAATCATTCTGTTATAAAGACACATGCATGTGTATGTTCATTGCAGCACTATTCACAATAGCAAAGATGTGGAAACAACCTAAATGTCCATCAATGATAGGCTGGATTAAAAAAATGTGGTACAGATACACCATAGAATACTATGCAGCCATTAAAAAGAATGTGATCATGTCCTTTGCAGGGACTTGGATGGAGCTGTATGCCATCATCCTTAGCAAACTAACACAGGAACAGAAAACCAAATAGTGCATGTTCTCACTTACAAGGTGTAGCTAAATGATGAGAACATATGGACACAGAGAGGGGGAACAATGCACACTGGGGCAGAGGATGGGAGGAGGAGGAAAAATACCTAATGGAGACTAGGCATAATACCTGGCTAATGAAATAGTTTGTACAACAAACCCCCTTGACACATATTTACCTATGTAACAAACCAGCTCATCCTGCACATGTACCCCTGAACTTAAAATAAAAGTTAAAAAATAAAAATCAATCTCTATAGGGAAATCATGATTAACGATAATACCAGTAATACAACCAAAAGCAACCAACAAAGAAAAGAGCAATGCTGAATTTATTCCTACTGCCATCTCTTTGTCAATGACATTGCAAGATAAGAACAATGATCAAATCTTTTGAGATAATGGTCATGGCAATTTGAAATGATCAAGAAGATAACTTGAAATCAGGATTTATAGGCAGTATTATTAACTATAGTTAGTAAATTAGAACCTTAATACTGTACTTCAAATTTAACTCCTTTCTTCAAAATTTAGTTTTATATATTTTATACTATACGTAACATTAATATAGTAGGGTATATATGTATCTAGTGAATGCATGAATATTTATTGAGGATACATATTCAAAAAATGTAAGAGGTTTAGGATGCACTCAAATATAGACTTTTTCATATCTGAAATACATAAAATATAGTCAAGTATAAAGCATTGGTAAGATTCTAAGTATCTAATGTGAATAGCTCTACAATGTGAATGGTATTTTTTTTAGTAACAATTTAAACCTAACTTTAATAAATTATGAGATTTTTTTTTTTCAATCTTAGAAACCTAGGATGCCATGTAAGGTTACTGTCATATTGAACAAAGGCAATCAGGTAGAGGGTCTTAACATCAACTTAATAACTTGTCGAAGATTAAAGACCCCATTTTCCATGCAGAAGTATCATACTGTCTTCAAATCAAAATTGAACCAAAAACTACAACCACAGAGTGTTATGACCAAGGCTGTGTTAATTTGAACTTCGGTGGAATAAGGTACATTGCAGAGTGGTGCACATTGGACCCAACTATCACCTTAACACTAGGACATGTCAATACTATCACCTGCAGATATGGTATAAAATGAGGGTGGGGAATGGCTGTACCCTCCATCTCCTCAGCACTTTCTATGTGTGGAAGCTCATTTTACTTCCACATCAGACAATGAAGCAACCATGATTATGCCCATTATACAGGTGAGGAAACTGAGGTTGAAAGAGTTAGGTAGATTTCACAAGTCACCAAGCTGAAAAATGTCAGTTCTGATACTGGAATCTATATCAGAAATTTGATTCCAATGGAAGCAAAATCAGGTGTGAAATTCAGAGAAACAAATATACTGAAGATAGTACTTGAGTATTTGGGAAATTTCTATTCGGTGATATTATAGAGAGGGATTCAGGTGTTGGATAGGGATTGAAAATAGATATCTTTCACTGTCCTTATTCTAAAATACCATGATTGTGTTTATTATTACCACTCATAGCACTATACCAAATTGTTTTTTAAGACAAGCAAGAAAAGCCTAAGACTTAAAATTATAACAGATTTGCTAATGCACAATTTGAAGGGGCATTTACGTGCTATGTAATTTTTACAAAAACATCAATTGTTTTATTTTCTTTGAAGTCCAAGGGCTAGTTATTGTAGTTATTGTTATGATAATTGGTAATAATTGTACCTATAAAGATAAATACACCCTTAAAGGAAATAAATGTAGTTCTCAGTTATGTTTTTATAGGTAGGTTATGCAGAAGTAGGCACTTTTTTTCAAGTGATGAAGATCCAACTGTCACATTACAAATTATTCAACAAGATTTTTCACATATATTTGTACATAACAATATAGATATATTATACATAAACACATAGACTCACAGGTAGATTAAAAAACAGTGCATACACACACACATTCAAACATATAACATATACATACCCCCTTATAAAATGATAAGGGCTGAAAACTACCTGTCACAAACTTTGACAGGTCTGAGATTTTACCCTACTTGCAAGGTACCAAGTTAGCCTGTGAGTTTCATAAATGTGAGTAGAAGACCTGAGACTCCTGTGTCCAAGACAAAAGTTTATTACTCACAGCAATAACAATAGCCAATATCATCATTTTTGTACTGATTCCTGAGCTCCAAGTCATATGGGACATTGTGAAGAAAGCAAGGTGGCACCTATGCAAGAACTAGGTTGTTTTATTAAAGAGGAATTCTGACCCTAGAGGGCCAAAATCTTTTATAATGGGCAGTAGGTCTGCCTGCCTTAGCTCTGCAGGGACACATTGTTTTTATTATACTGGATAGTAATCAAACGTGCCCATTACTCTGGAGGGAGACGTTCTTTCTTTCTTTCCACACTGTTTGCTCAACCAACATTCTTGAAATGATACTGCAGAACAAAGGGAGTCAGTGCCTCTGTAAGATGTGCAGAAATGCAAAAACCTTGTGTTCCGACACCACCAAATACATTGATTGTCAGCATTTAGCTTGAAAAGGGGCACATGGCACAGTGCTTGTGAAAATCATCTGGCCTTTGATCCCCTAATGGCCAAACAAAACATGAAGACATGTCTGATGTATGGACTTTTCCACCTCACGTTTCCTGGAAAGCACATGTTTCCTATTTAGGAGTCACCCTGACACATTTGGCTCTGGAGAGCATTGAGACCGGACTTGTATCTACGTTACTCGCTCCCTAGGAACAGTTCTGCCAACCTGACTTCTGCGCCCCTGCAGAAGGCTGAGTAATGGAGCATTAAATACCAACAATCTGGCTATGAGGAGGGCTTAATCTCTTTAAGCCCCACAGGGATCTGGGCGAGCATCAAAATAAGCACACCAAATGCGACTTTAGTTGACTCTTTAGGCAGGAAAAGCCTAAAACCCCAGTGCGAGCATATGAGGATCAGGATTATTTGTCTTATAAGCAGCATATTAAGATATCTTCCTCTAAGGCAGCAATATGGGAGAATTCGATGCCAGACTTCCCATCAGGCTGCCATGTATTCAACTCAGGGCACCAGCAAACAGAGGAACTAAATGGAAATAGAGTTTTAAAAGCCCACCTTCAATGAATTTATCCAGGACTTTATAAACAGAGATCTACAATAGAGGTATTTTAAATTTCAACTTACATGGTAATTTTGTGATGTTTTAAAAAGCACTATTTTGTTTTGAATTACATATTTTGGTGGGGGCATAATTATTTTTGCAGTTCTTATGACCTCTGAATATGGCCCAGAGTCCAGTGGAAAGAGCATAAATTCTGACTGTCCAGGGTTTGAATACTGATTCTAGGTCAGTTACCTATCCTTTCTGAACCTCAGTTTTCTCATCTGTTGGTACAGATAATTATTTATATCATGCAGGACTGTCGTGAGGATTTAAAGAGAAAACACATTTATATACTCAGCGTAGAGTACAGCACCTAGAAAGCACTTAATATAACCTCGTGGGTGGCTCAACACCCAAAGTCTATCTTTTGTTTGAATTTGGTCCACTAATTCTGTGGAACTCTAGGATTTTATGTCATGGACCATACCAGATAAACACTCAAAAGTGGCCACTTCAGACTACGCTCAGGGGAAAAAATAGTTGATAAAAACTGCCAGACTCACTTCCTCTCCTGAAACTATAAACTTCTGTTCTGGTGCCGTGTTTATGTTGTAACCTTCTGTGCACGGAGTTGCGGGGAGGAGAAGTCATTTAAGAAGAGCTACAGCAGCCCCGTAGGTAGGAGTTGCACATAGAGAGAAATATACTGATGAGCCCAGATCTGTGAAGGATCTCTTGGTGTCAGAAGGACCCCGTTAGCAGCAAATATGTGTGCGTGTGTCTGATTAGCCAAAGCGCTTTAATGTGGATATAATTACCATATGCCCCATGGATGAAATCATGTTTCTACCCCACATTATCTGCCCACATTTACAGTACACACAGTGTTAGGTAATGCAGTTTATCTCATGAGCACAAGCCCTTATTTTTTTTTGCAAGCCCAGCCAGTTCTGGCTCTTCACTGGGTGAATAGAGTTTGTAGACGCTTCTTACATGGTCCCATATAGCCTTCAACTTAAAGAAAAAAGGTCTTTGTTTGCATAATTACTCTTCTTTGCATTATATTTTAAATCCCCATGTGGGAAAAAAGTGTGTTTAAATGCAACTTACTGGACATGTTTTCTAAAGATGCATTAACAAGACAAATGTGATTCAAATGTGTCAGTGAAGGCTTAGTTGGAACATGGTTTCGATTGACATAAGTATAATGCCCTACATTTGTTGTGTGGCATGAAAATGTATTCCATAATTTTATCCTGAATATTTTGACATTTGATTCATTTTTGCCATATTATGAATGTAAAATACTTAAAGAAATGACTGATAAATATCATGATTTTACAATGGTAATATTTCTTCAATTTTATAATACTGATTTTCTTCAATAATCATCTGTAAAGATATATTCAAAATGTTTGTTGTCAAATTATTAGCCCATTCTTCCCCTAAAACTGATATAGCTGAATCGAAATAAGAAATGTTTTTTGTATTTTCTTAATTCTATAGCCATACATGTCACAATGCCTTGCACTAAGTCTACATTCAAAAGATGAACCAATGAATGATCACCCAGAATAATGGTTGATGTTCTACTACTATCTACTCTATCTACTGTCCTATGCTACCTATAACACATCATGGTATGGGATATTTCTCTGTAACTTCTTGCAGTTTTTGTTGCTGGTAGTATAACCGAATCTTCTTGATACCCCTGCATTCTGCCTCATCTTCTTCTTTTCCTCCTATTTCCTTAGTTACTTATTCTTTGTTCATTCTCTCTTTCCTCCCATCACTCCCTCTCTCTCACTTTCTTCTTTCTCCCTCCTTCTCTGTCTTCATCCCTCATTTCTGCCCTCTTTCATCTCTCCTCTTTACTTTTTCGTGACTTCTTCCAGGGCAAATAAACATAGTTTATGAGGGTCAAAGAACTCATATTTTTTTACTGATAGAAACTACAAATATTGATCATCTGTAGTTTTATATTATCCATGTGTCTATTAATTCCCATTATCCTAAATATTAAAAAGTTGCCTCAACAAAACAGAGACTTAAATCTTGCTTAGGACAAATAAAGAAAATAGGTCAAAAAGTTAAGCATTTTAATTTTTGTGTGACAGTAGAGAATCTGATAAATAATAAAATCTCACTGATATGAAATCAAATATGAACCTCTACAAGGCCTAAAGTCATGAAGGAATATCCTTGGGCCTGAATTTTACTATTTAACATGATGGTTGAACACTATCTGTGTTTACCCTATTGAAGACACAACTTGACATGCCTCTTCCTGAACATGGAAACAGACTTGCTTAGGTAATAATATCAATATAGTTTTATCTTTATTGAATAAAAGCATAAACATTATCTCTAGTCTCTTCCTCTTATTCCTGAGGTCCATGAGATAGAATATTCAGTAGTACTAACACCAAGTTAGAACCATCTATAAAGAATGACAAGTTGTCCCCTCTTTCTTTCTTTCTTTTTTTTTTTTTTGAGACGGAGTTTCACTCTGTTGCCCAGGCTGGAGTGCAGTGGCAAGATCTCGGCTCACTGCAATCTCTTCCTCCCGGGTTCAAGTGACTCTTCTGCCTTAGCCTCCTGAGTAGCTGGGATTACAGGTATGTGCCACCACGCCCAGCTAATTTTTGTATTTTTAGTAGATACGGGGTTTCACCTTGTTGGTCAGGCTGGTCTCAAACTCCTGACCTCAGGAGATCCTCTGCGTCGGCCTCCCAAAGTGCTGGGATCACAGGAGTCAGCCACTGTGCCTGACCTCACATTTTCTTTTATAAACAACTTTATGTAGTTCACTTGTTGGCAATATTCTGATTCTGGTATAAATTGTTCTTACATAGTTATCAGTGTCGTTAAGGCAAGAGACCTCCAAGAAAGTTAAATTCAAATTAGTAAATACTTATAAAAACATTTTTGTAGCTAGAGAGGTTAGAAAAGTGACACGGGCAGCAAGATGGTGGGCAAAATTTCAGGTGTGCATTCCCCCACAAAGACACAGAGATAACAACACTATATGGACCAGACTGCCTTTCTGAGAACTCTAGTGACTAACTGAGAAGCTATCGCACCCAGGCCAACACAGCGCCAATAAGGGAGTCCAGAGAAAGGGGCACTGCCACTTCTATCTTTATGTCCTGGGCTAAGGGAAAGACAGCCACTATATTGTCAGGACACTCAAGGAGACCTGTGGAGGGGCTTAGGTGGAAAGGAACTGAGACCAATAGGCATGTGACTGAGACACTTTGAAAGGGCATCCTCCAACCCAGTCAAGCCTTCAAATGACTTTTACCTGATTGCAAACTTAGGAGAGCTCTCAAGCCAAAACCATACAGCCACATTGCTCTCAAATTTCTGACCCACAGAAACCATGAGAGATAATACGAGTACTTATCCAAGCCACTAAATTGTACGGTAATTTGTTATACAACATGAGATAACAGTTATGGCTCCACCCTCATTATCTAATCACCTCCCAGATACTCCACCTTCAAATGCCATCACATTGAGTATTAAACTTCAATGTCTGAATTCAGGAGGGGAACAAACATTCAGCCTATAGCACCGTATAATCAGCACAGGCAATGTGTTTAGTATAAAAACATTGAGAAAAAAAGAGATTTTCTGCATTTTGTGCTTCACTCATTGATTTAACAAAATATGTTAAGTGAAAGTGTACATAAATACCACAATAAAAGTTAAGATGAATATTTTATAATACTTTATAAAATAAATATATAGCTTAGTAAAACTTTTATATTTCCTTACAAATTGCCTCCACATATTTATTTTTACTAATTCTCATCACATTTAAAAAAGAATTGTATTAATTGCTTAATCTAATTATGGTCTAACAGGTGTTCAAAACCAATTCATTTTATACTGTGTCTGTATTTATGCAAACAAAAGTCTTAGGATAGTGGGTTAAGATAAGCATTCAGCAAATAGGTTCTTACTTCCAATTTGAGGAGTAAAGTTTCTTTACTTCCTTTCTTTTCTTTTGACTTCTTAGAATCTTCTAGTTTTGATTGCTCCTGAACACCACTATAAGTCATCGTTAACGTCGTCTTCCCTAACAAATATTTGTTCTGATTTTACCATGAAAGACTTTGCAAAAAACACAAATGGTTTTAGTTGTTCAAAGTATGTGTCCTCTTTAACCATGAACTTTCACTACTTTCTTGAATTAATAATACTGTTATTGCTGACAGAATATTTCTTAAAATGATATAATGTTCCTAGTTTATCTTTACTTTTGAGTGATGTGGCATAATTTAACTGAAAATTGGAATTTTTATGCAGAATGACAATAAGATACTCAAATATATCTGTAAGTATTTGCCATAGAGCAACATGAAAGTTAAAATACCAACTGCTTAGTGAATCATTGTACTCTAAAAGATTCATGATGGCTATGTAGTCTTTAAGAGAATACTTTAAAATATGGGTTACAAATAGCTCTTTATAATTTGGAAACCATAAAATAGTAATCAAGTAACACCTGAGTACTAAAATATATACTACATAGAAAAATAAAGAAAATTAAATGAAGCAATGTCTCATATACTTAGCATTTTTGGGAAACCACACAAGTAAATTTTTCAGGGTGAGTATGTATATGTTTTGAAGTAATACAATTAAAAATGTAACTCTTTTGGTTTGTTTTTCTTTATTTCTTATGCATTATGTGCTAAAACCAGTGTCAGATTTTTATTACATTCTTATATAAAATAATTCTGTCTCTTCCCATGGTCAATCTTCCATTGACAGTATGACTACTTAAGGTAGCTATGGACTTGTGAGCACTGCTTCCAATTTGCTATGATATGAGAAATTAAATTTCCAGTATCATTGGAATTAAGTATAAACTATGAATCAATATGTTTTCATTATGGTCTGAAGGCTCATGTGAGGGAGCTGGAGCATAAGGTAGAATTTAGTTATGATACCATTGGATATATTAAGATATACAAATCATTTAGTTTATATTCATTGAGCATATAATTTTAGCACCCTGATCTTCTATCTTCCCTTCTATGGACTCAGAGATATCTCCTGTCATGCCTTCTCTTTTTTCTTGGTACTTTTCTGAGCTTTGTAAATCTGAGTTTTAGACAACCAGTTGTGTATGAATGTATTTATGTGTATGTGTCACATATGCATACATAATGTAGTGAGCAGTTGAATGTGTTTATGTATGTGCATGCATAGTGATTGTTGAGAATGGTAGTTTGCAATCCATTAAAATATTTAAATTTACCATTTTAGTCCTACTTCTCCCATCAAGCTCTTGAAATATTTTATTATTTGCCATGATATGGCACTAACCTATGCATTCTAAGATTTAATGAATTGTTTTTGGGAGGAGGTTGAAATCTGGTATTCTGAATCTTTGATATTATAGAAGCTTTAAACAATTTGTCTTAGTTAGAGAAGGCTGGGCATATTTAAGGATATTATGTACCCTGTATTACTTCTTAAGAAACAGACTTTCTGAGTAATAGCTATAACACTTGACTCTGTTGTATATCACAGTAGGACTAAGTAATTGAAGATGAAGGAACCTGACCCTGGAAATAACAGAGACAAATTAGACAGAACATATTGATTTCTGATATAACAGAGAGCCACCTAATGGAACTGTTTTTACTTATAGAAAGTGAAGCCACAGTACTTCATTTTACAGAGGTACTTTTTAATGGCCCAACTATTAAATGAATAATTTTTTTTAATTAAAAGCAAATGTTACTAATCATTTGAAGTCCTAACATCCCAGTATGCAAAGTTACTTCTAAAACTCATAACATATCCAGCCTTCTGATCAATGTATGTTGGATCTGCACATTTAGAAAAAAAAAGAATGCAGAGTGGCAAAACTAACAGTATCCTCTAACCTCAAAAGAGTAGACAGATTATTAAGTACCTGTCATATTTTCTCATCATTCTCATAAATGTAGTTGTAAAACATCAGTACATTCATTTAAGTGATAATTTCCTGTATTTAAGATAGGTGGTCTGATTTTTCAAGAGAAGCCAGAAATCAAGATTTTATAAATATTCTTATATTTTAAAATAGTCATCACAAATTTACCAGTTTTGCAGCATTTCTTGGGCCAAACAAAGTACATATATGGGTTGGGTATGGCCTGTGACCTGTCAGTTTATTACTCTTATTTTAAGGACTTCAAGCCAAAATGAATAACTAAGGCATAAACACTCTTCTTATAGTCACCTAAGCTTCCATATAATAATAAGAGGCTACTTCAAATGTTTTTGAAATTATATTCAGAGACATCAGGGGACACAGCCTAGTGCTTTATAGCTCAGGCTGTGCAGTAGGTTAGTCCAGGGATGTGATATAGGCTTTGCCAATCAGCTGTGTGAACCATTGCAGGTCACTTAGAAAATTCAGACTTCCTAAGGGATTTCTCAGAGGAATAAATAAGATAATATGTGAAGTACCAGCACCTGGCACACCATAAACACTCAAAATGTATTGTGATTTTAGTTATTGAAGCAATTACAAAAAAAAAAAAAAAAAAAGACCAAAAATGTTAAAAGTCTTGCAAAAGAAAACATTCTAACTTAACAAGTTAGACATTTTATTTTTAATTAATGTGTCAATATTGAGAACAAACTATTTTCCATTATCTTTCTTCTCACTTGTAGTTTGTTTACTGATGCATAGACTGGGGCTAGTTTAGAAACTGTTGTAAACTTTTAGATACAAAGTTCCAGCTGACATGCTACTTGACATGATGTAAGCTGATGGAGCTGTGTGATTCACGAGGCTTAAACGGCATAAGGAGTTACCTGAGAAAATGACTGACATGTTGCCATCCAGCATCTCAAGCAGCAAGAGCAATGTGGAAATATGTTTAACTCAAGGAGCGAAAAACAGATCTACTCTTCTGTTCCACTGTTGAAAGTTACGCAACATTATTTCTCATCTCAAACTAAATTCCATCCACATTGAATGGTATTTCGAAAATAATGGCTTGGCTTTTTGTAGATAGAAGTGTTCTCCAATTTGATTTGCTGAAAGTACAACAACAAAATTCAAGATAATGAAAAATCTGAATGGCTATGTTTAAATATTTTATGTCATTTTCAGAAGGTAAAAAAAAAATCACTTGACTAATTGACTGGTAGGGACAAAGAAGCTGAACAAAGATGAGATAACACTATGCGATCCTGATAGTAATGCTGGGCACTAAAAATCAATGGATGGAAAATTACCCTGAAAATCTTTGCCACTTTCTTTCTATCTGCCTGGCTAAGAAATGTGGGTTGAATCTGCCCTTCTCTGTTTCATTTTTTCTTTCTGGGCTTCAAATTTTGAAAAACACATTTTCTCCTTTATACAAGGGGGAACTTTTTAAAAGTGCTAACCTTTGTCGGGTTTATCCACTACAAAATAAGTGTAGTAATAGTAATGATTCTACATTCATTTTATAACTTGATATACTTGGAAAATACTTCTTTTTCCCTCTGTAGAAAAGTTTCTTTATTTTTGTATTTAACCTCTCAATTCTCAATGTTTTTTAATTTTTTCCCATAGCCCTGCAAATCCTGGCATCAATTGTGACCATAGTCTTGCTTAAGTCAGTTGCTCTCTGAACTTGTATTTCTTCATATGAATATAGTAGTGAATTGAACTAAGCAAGGTTAGCTCTAGGATTCTCCTTTATTTTTGAAAAGCCATGAAAATCAAGATCAGTGTCTTTAAAGTGGCTAGTTAGCAGTTTCAGATTACAAAGTTGGCAGCACTTTGCATTCATTATGTAAAGCATCATTTGAATGATGCTGTATAAGTGAACCAAGTTCACTAGATAATAGTCCCGGATTATTCTATGAAATTCACTTTGCATCAAAACAAGGAGAAAGTACACATTCATATAGCAAAACGCCCACTGCAAAACTAAAGCCTAAAATAAGGAAACATTATATTTGGACCCTGAAAAAAATTAAAAGATATAACCACAATCCTAGATAGCACGTTTTTTTTTTTTTTAGGGAGATGTCATTTCCATTTCTAATGAATTTTTTAATCATTTTATTCCTACCATAATATTTAATATTGATAATGTTATACATTGCTACATTAACATAGCATCAATTTTATGAAATATTTTTATATTTCTGAAGAATCTATAGCTGAATTATGAATGTCTGAAATAATTTCAGAATTTCAGGCTTTTTTTTTTTAGCATACAAGAGATTATTCATCCTTATGTATATGTGTAAGTACATTACAATTGTATTACTAGTACTGATTGGATTCAAGGAATTGAGGACATTTCTTAAGGTCTGATTAGACCAGCATGATCCACTTGAAATGGGAGTGGGAAACGCAGATTTGAGCTGGATCAGATGCAGAAAACAGATATAAGCTTTCTGCCTTGGCTCGTTGCTGTGACCTCAGGAGTCCCCCTATAACCAGCTGAAGGAGGAGGGAAAAACCCAAGCTTTGTTGACAGCTGGATATATGGAGGCAAGTGAGAAATACAGTGCTACTGCTTTATATCCCCAGTCAAGAAAAGACTGGGGTAAGGGAGGTCCCCTCAATGATAGTACTTTGGGCAATGTGGCTGATAAACCACTTTGTTTTGTCAGAGAAGTGGCTAGATATATACATATATACCAACTCATACACAGTTCCAAGTGGCTTAGCTGGTTTGTTTGGTCAAAGGCCTGGAAGAGGCAACACTGGAATATTAGGGATAAGGAGGTCTGAGGGAGAGGCATGTGGACCCATGGATCTATGGAAACGTGGCACAAAGTGTAATGATGTTTATTTTGTATATTTGTGTCCACTGCAGAAGAGCTACTAATAATCAATGAGACAGGATTATTCTGTCACCAGATGTCAGCCAACACTGAGAGAGGTGGTGCTTGCACACTCGTGCTTGCATAAAGGACTTATGAATAGAGTATTCAGGGTGAAACAGACAGCCTGAGGCTCCCTTTCATCATGGCTGATCTAGCTACTGCTGCTGCTAAGCATAAAACCTGCCAAAACCAGAAACCAACATTGTGCCTCTGATATAATGTCATTGCTCAGGGAGATTAGCTACTTGGTGACAAGTTGATTATATAAGACTCTTTCCACTCTGGAATGGGCAATTATTCACCCTAACTTGGATTTATACATATTCCACATATGGGTTTGCCTTTTCTAGCCACCACACCTCAGCCGGGAACTAACAATTAAGGGCTTACAGAGTACCTGACCTACTAACATGGCATCCCATATAACATTGTCTTCAATCAAAGGAGGTGAGGCGCTGGACACAGGCAACTGGGTCCACTACACACTGCATTGAACAAAAGCTATCAGCCTGAAAGAGCATAAGGACAACCGTTTGAAGGTACAGCTGAGGGAAACTTTGAGATGACAGCCTTCAGGAATTAGGTTCTCTTTTTTAGGATGCAGTATACTCCCTAAACCGTGACTAGTATATAATCTTACGTTTCCATCAGATACAACACAGTAGTACAGGAACCAAGAAGTGAAGGTAGAAGTGGACCCCTCACCACCTCTCTCAGTGACTAACTTGAGGGATTTGTACTTCTTATGGCCACAACTGAAAACCCTGGCTTCCTAAAGGGGCACGCTTACATGGGGAACATAATGGGGATAGTCCTTTAAACTCAAAGCTGCAGTTGTCATCTGATCACACTAGGGTCTTCACACTAGGGGGTCAACAGGCAAAGAAAGGAGTTACCAATGTTAGCAAGAGAGTTTTGCCCCCTCATTATGGCTAGGTAGGACTGCTGCTGCATAATGAGGGCAGGGAGGAAAGTATTTGGCACTTAAGTATTCTACAGAGGCATCTTTTGCTTTTGCCTTGCAGTTTAAACTGAAAATGCACAAGTAGGGCAACTATGGCCTAATAAGGACACCGTGACCTAACCCTCAGACCCCACACAGATGAGGGCTGGGTTTACTCTACTAGGTAAACCACCTAACCCAGAAGAGGTGCTAGTTACAAGGGAGCGGAAAGAAGAGTGAGTGGTGGTGATGGATAAGGAGATGATGAGTAACAGTTGTAACTTCCACACCAAATGCAGCAGCAGCAGCAGCAGCAGGAACTGTAGTTTGAACTTGTGATGAACCAGAATCCTGGAGAAGCTACACCTCTATGGATAGACACAAGCATATCTGAGTGGTGCAAGGGTAAGCTGCATTGCATACTTTTACTATCTTGCCCAGTCCGTCGCCCTTTACTGGGCCAAGATATGCACCCTCAGTTGCATTCACTGTTGGCAGGTAAAGATCACAGTTGTATCCTTTGCCAGATAATTGTCCTCTGCAGAAAGGCAGCAGATTTCCATGGGAAGTTATATGCCTCCTCCTCACTGTAGGGAAGCCTGAAGCCAATAAGAAGTTTACATGGTGGTAACTAAGGTCAGTCATCTTGACTGAGGTAGGGGCAAATATGAGAGCAAGGTATGCTCCAGAGCTCCCCATGGGATCAGACTGCAGGGAGATTCCACCTGAGAACATGTATTATTTAGTTTGTTGTCCTGCCTTATCCTGCTTCTCTCATTGCCTTTTGCTTGAGAGCATCATCTCAATAAATCGTATGTACACAAGTACTTACCTGGAGCTTTAATTTGTATCTGGGTTAGACAGAGAAAATCAAGCATGATACCCAGAGCTCTGGTTTGGGCAGCTGTGTGGTTACTTTATTACTCTGACAAAGACTAGGAGAAGAACAGATGCAGAATGGAACAGAAGTCAAAGCTTAGTTTTGGAACATGTTAAGTTTTCTCTACCTTTGGATTGTTGAGCAGCTTAATATATGGATCTAGAGTTCTAGAAGAAATGCCTTGGTTAGAGAAATAAGTTTGGAAGTCATTGTAATATAACTGGTATGTAGAAACAATCTCCTTGTAAAAAGCGTATAGAGAGCAGAGGAATTTCATTATGTGAAAGTTAGAAATTAGGTAGAGGAGGAGATTTTTTAAAAAGTCTGAGATAGAGCAGCCAGAGAGGTAGGAAGACAGCCAAAAGGATGTGTTGTCATGCAAGCCAAGTGAGAAACATTGGTTGACAAAAGGGATATTTTCAACACTGTTATGCTGTTGACATGTTACATTAATTTTAATGAGTACAGAATAGTAGGCCTTAACTTTTGCAATACAGAGATTTTTGATGGCCTTTAAAGAGAAATTCCAGTGAAGTAGTGGGGACAGAAATGATATTTGAGTGGGTTTAAGGGTGTGTGGGAGGTGTGCCTGCGGGCGTCATGCTGACAGCTCTGTAGGGAAATTTAGTTGTGGAGAGGGGCAGAAGAAAAGGGCTGTAACTGAGATGATTTGTGTGGTCAAGTGAGGCAATTTTTAGAAGTGGAAATACTACATTGATAATAGCTAATAACCATGTATACACTTTACATATAAGAACATTTATTCACCGCAATAGTGCTGTAAGGTATATTGTAATAATATCCACACTTATAAGTGAGGGAGCTTAGCCTAGCAAATGGTGAATCCAGGACTCAAAGCTGGGCAATCTGACTCCAGAGATCAACCTCTAATCATCATGTTATACTCAAATATTAGTGAATGTCTGTATATTGATGGAGACGACTGAGTAGAGAGGGAGAGATTGATGATGGAAGAAATATATAGGATGATCAAAAAGGCAATGTGTATATGAATGTAGAGATGGGCTCTAGAGCACACCTTATAAGAGTGTTATAGAAGAAAGGGCCTATTCTCAAATGGAGCAAAGAGGATACGTGCATTTATAAACATAGGCTCTAGTTTTGGAGATGAAAAAAAGAGGGTCTGATGTATTTCATTTTCTCAGATTATACTTTGAGTTTACAGGTAAGAGGAGGATGGATAAGCCTTTTTATGGAAATAAGAGGAGACAAAAAAGACTTTAACTAGTTGCCCTCAAAGGACAGGAAGCATAGCAGGCTTGCCAAATACTGCTAAAAATAAACTTGAAGTTTGTGATCATGGCTTTGGAATAAAATGAGTCTCACTGACTGTGCCCTTTCGTAGCTATATTTAGCTACTGACGTAGAAAGGGTTGATGGTTGACTATTTTCAGAGAGAGTGTATTGGCAAGCTAGTACTATGGAGGGAGAGATGGGCAGGAGAACTGTAGGTGTTTACAATGGATTGATTATAGCAAGTGACCATAGACAGTATTCTTCACGAGAATGGAAGTGAAGACAAGAGGCAGTTGATGCACAATGGAAAAAAATGAAGAGATCAATAGGCTAGAGGTTAGACTGCCTTAAAGAATGGTTATAATCAGGTTATCTGAACAGCTAATCATGAAACAGGTTGTGACCAGATAATGGGAAAATGGATTGCTTTTTTTTTTTTTTTTCTGAGACAGAGTCACACTCTGTCACCCAGGCTGGAGTGTAGTGGTGCGATCTTGGCTCACTGCAACTTCTGCCTGCTGGGTTCAAGAGATTTTCCTGCCTCAGCCTCTGAGTAGCTGGGATTACAGGCATGTGCCACCATGCCTGGCTATTTTTTATATATATATATTTTTAGTAGAGACAGGATTGACCAGTCTCTACTCAGACCATGTTGACCAGGCTGGTCTCGATCTCCTGTCCTCAAGTGATCCAGCCACCTCGGCCTCCCAAAGTGCTGGGATTAAGGCATGAACCACTGCTCCTGGCCTGAAATATTTTTAAATTGAAGCCGTGGCCTAGGGTGTGACCATGGGATTTGGAGCCTAAGGAGAAATGAGAGGAAAAGGATAGTGGGTCTCAGAAAGACTAGAAACTGAAAGAACACAGCTAAGGAAGAACAAGGAACTAGTGATTCTAGTGTTTCTCATCTGGGCTCACTTTTATGCTGCTTTATGGTGATGGAAGGAGCAGTCCTCTAGAAGCTTCCATACTGCCCACTCTATTTGGGAAGCCCAGACCTTGATTTCTAGACTAAACTGCCCATACTCCTTCATATTATCAGGATGGATCCCATTACACGTCACAGACATGTTTATCTCAGGTAAGAGGACAGCACTTTCTCAGACTCTTCCATGTGTCACTGGCAGCCCTAACTCCCCCTTTGGAAATCTCAGTCTGATTAACTAAGTTCTAACCTGATAATTGGAATGTTCTCTTCTTGGAGTATTCCTTCTTGCAATGCTCTCTCTCTTGGAGCTCTGTCGCCATGGTGCAAAGAAGCCCAGACTAACCTGCATGGAGAGACCACATAAAGAAATCATGTGTAAGTACTTTAGTTGACAGCCCAACTGGAGTCTCACCTGACAGGTGGCATCAGTCTGAAACGGGAGGGGACTCTTCCACATGATTCCAGCCATCAAGTCACCCCCACCTTTCGAATCTTGCCAAATGTACCCCAGATATTGTGGAGCAGAGAGAAGCCAGCTTTGATATATCCTCTGTAAACTGCTGCCCACAGAATCTAGTAACCTATGAAGTGGTCATTTTACTGCACTGTTTGGGGTGGTTTGTTTTGTGTCTTTTTTGTTTCTTTGTACAAAGCAATAGTTATTATTACATAGAAAATAAACTCAGCGGCCAGGCACGGTGGCTCACATCTATAATCCCAACACTTTGGGAGGCTGAGGCAGGTGGATCACAAGGTCAGGAGTTCAAGACCAGTCTGGCCAATATGGTGAAACCCTGTCTCTACTAAAAATACAAAAATCAGCCGGGCGTGGTGGTGGGTGCCTGTAATCCCAGCTACTCGGGAGGCTGAGGCAGGAGAATAACTTGAACCCAGGAGGTAGAGGTTGCAGGGAGCCGAGATTGCACCACTGCACTCCAGCCTGGGTGACAGAGCAAGACTACATTAGAAAAAAAAGAAAAGAAAGAAAGAAAGAAAAAAGAAACAAAGAAAGAAAGAAGAAAGAAAGAAAGAGAAAGAAAAAGAAAGAGAGAGAGAAAGAAAATAAAGAAAAAAGAAAAGAAACTCAGAAAGTCAAACCAGATTATTTTTTTCTCGATCAACTATTTTTCCATCCACATAAGAGAATAATTCAAAACCACAGGGAAATGAAATAATATATTGTTGAAGACATGTGTAAATACAATGCTTCATTCATTTTTCCCATTGAATGGTGTAGAATTGAATACTTATAGCATTAAATATTGGATGCTGTAAAAAGTGTAGATGTAGGTAAACTCTTTGCAGTTAATAGTGTTAAAATTGTAAGTTTAGGTAAATACTTTGTAGTTAATATTTTATGGTCATTGTATGTGTACATAAACAATGATATCAACTAGATTTATGGCAATCAGAACTTATTGAGAACACACAGTTTATTTGTTTCCCTTTCCTTATTATGTTCCACACAGACAAAAGTCACATTTTTCTCTAACAGCTGTTTATCACCACCCTAGTGAACTTTTTTAAAAATTAAAAATGGTTAGCGATAGAAGAGTGTCAATGTTAAAATTTTATTTTCTCTTTTGAGGCACATATACTGAAATTTTTTTCTCCTAGTGTCATGTTTGTGTGGAAAGAAATTTTTCCAAGTTTCCTTACGAACTTTGGAAGGGAAAAATAAGAAACTATTGGTCTACTCTTGATGATTTCTTCTTTGGGGTACCTCAGGCCACTTCTAAACATTTCCAAAAAGCTTAGCATAAACTTTCTATAAACAACACACATTAACGTTAATTTGATATCAGAAACATTGATATATTAAAATGCTATATTTTATAATACCATTTATTGCAGTGATTAGCTTCTCTCAGCCTCAGGAAAAAAACAAATGGTGATAACAATAATACGTAGTATTTAATACACGAATGTTGTCAGGATTAAATCATAGGACAAAATAAGGATGTATTTGTAAAGTATATGCTAAGGCTGTCATTATTATTCTCGTGATTTAATTATTCTAGATGTATGCATTTCCATGTGCTCCCTCATATTAATGAAGATAATCAGATCTTATATTTCTTGTGTAATATTGCTTTATTCACAATTTTCTTTGTTTGTTTAAAAACCACATTGGACATAGGTGCAAGAGTAACAGAAAATCCAAGTCAGGAAATAAGTTAAAAAATATTATATGTCAGCAAAGAAATCAAGCATTGTTTCAGCATTTTTATAAGTACATAAATATATAGTTTTTTAAATCATCCCTAAGCCACTGTGACATATTATACTTCTGTAATATTTTACAAAAATTTACTCTTATCAATTGTGAAAAGAGATGAACTACTACTGAAGAAACATGAACCAATGTTGTCTTCATTGTAAAAAATGCAGGTACTGAGAGATCACCAATACTGGAGAACGGATGGGTGGATAGAAAATGTCTGAACATTCTGAATACAATTTTCTCTTGGCTAAATATAATCCTCCTTTTTAGATAATGAGAGAAAAGTGTATTTTTTTTTAAATTTTTTATTTTTATTCTTTATTTTTATTTATTTACTTTTTATTATACTTTAAGTTCTAGGGTACATGTGTACAACATGCAGATTTGTTACATATGTATACATGTGCCATGTTGGTGTGCTGCACCCATTAAGTCGTCATTTACATTAGGTATATCTCCTAATGCTATCCCTCCCCTCTCCCCGCTCCCCACAATAGGACCCAGTGTGTGATGTTCCCCTTCCGGTGTCCAAGTGGTCTCATTGTTCAATTCCCACCTATGAGTGAGAACATGCAGTGTTTGGTTTTCTGTTCTTGTGATAGTTTGCTGAGAATGATGGTTTCCAGCTGCCCATGTTCCTACAAAGGACACAAACTCATCCTTTTTTATGGCTGCATAGTATTCCATGGTGTATATGTGCCACATTTTCTTAATCCAGTCTGTCACTGATGGACGTTTGGGTTGATTCCAAGTCTTTGCTATTGTGAATAGTGCCGCAATAAACATATGTGTGCATGTGTCTTTAAGAAATAATATACTAAAAGATTTTTAGTGGCTAATAATAGCCAACTGGCTTTGCATTTATGAGGAGAGTGTATTAGATATCAGGTTTCTTAATATACATATATATACACACAAATGCATATATTATGAATTTGTATTATTGTCTTAGCTCAGGCTGATGTAACAAAATGTCACAAACTGGGTGGTTTAAAGAACAGAAGTTTGATTCTCATAGTTCTGGAGGCTGGAAGTCCAAACCCAGGGTGGGGTATATGGTTAGGATCTGGTGAGAGCCCATTCCTCGTTAAATAGCAAGCAAGTTATTTTTATCATATTCCCTTGATGACAAAGAGGTGGTGGGAGTGTGTTTTATGTCATTTTTTGTTTTCTGGTTTCAGGCTAGTTTCAAATACCAAAGGTTGCTCAATTTTTTCTACAGTGGAGATTAGCACTGTACTTCTATTGTTTTCAGAGGCTGCAGAGGACAGCATGATTACCTAATTATTCACATGCCACTGAAGATGGAAACTTGTTAGCTTGAGATCTGGCCTCTCTCTGTCCTGGCATCCAGAACCCCCTACACTCACACACAACCTGTTTGTTGGTTTTGGGTCCGTGTATGAGTCACCAGTCTTTAGAGTCATGTTGTTGCTGAAGGAAATGGCAGAGTGGTTGGAAAAGTCTGTCAAAGTTTCCATGACTTCATCTAAAGATTCTAGTGAATCTACTCCACCAAGGTGATTAAACATGGAATGCTAGATACAGTGAGTTGCTGGGAGGTTTCCAGAGTCTGGCATTATTTTTTAATACCAGGCCTTTGTTAGCAAAGTTTCCAATCCACTATCAAACTTTTACTCTCTCTTATCTACTTGTCTAACTCCTGGTCATTGCAATGGGACTCCACCTATGAATTCATTATCATCTACCACTCAGTATCAGAGCTAAGCTGAAAAACTGAACTCATTCTCTAATAGAGACATGCAACTATATTGTAGTCATTCTTAACAGCTTTCACAGTTAATTTAAAAAAGGGGAAAGCTAATAAGATGCTCAGCAAAATCCCATCTTGTAAACACAGACATCTTCAATTTCCTCTTTGCTACGAGTTCTTGGGTTTTTTTTTTAAATATAAAGAGGATTTTAAAAATATTTCTGGGCAGAGGAAAATACCTTAAAATTTACACTCAATCCAGTAAAACTTCAATGCATTCAATTAAAGCTTGTAATAGAATAATGATAATAACAGACAGAATTTAAAGAGCACCTCATATGGATAATCAAGTTATTGAGAACATACACGTATTATCTGTGGGATGAAGATTGCTGCATCCTTAGAGTCTGTGTATAAATAGATCTTGCATATGTATGTGTGTCTTTTTTTTTCTAACTAGGAGATATATCAATTATCTATCTATAAGAGTACATAAATATGTTTACATTTTGAAAGTAATAATGAAGCGAACACCTAAATAATTACTATCCAGAACAAAAAAGAGAACATTTCTATTGCCCAAATAAAACATTACTTCTGCCATTGCTTTATTGATATTTCTTCACTAATAAGCACTACCTAGAGTTTAATAATGATAAATCCTTTGCCTTTTTTTTTTTTTTTTTTTGAGACGGAGTCTGGCTCTGTCACCCAGGCTGGAGTGCAGTTGCGTGATCTGGGCTCACTGCTAGCTCCGCCTCCCGGGTTCACACCATTCTCCTGCCTCAGCCTCCTGAGTAGCTGGGACTACAGGCGCCCGCCACCACACCTGACTAATTTTTTGTATTTTTGGTAGAAATGGGGTTTCACTGTGTTAGCCAGGATGGTATCAATCTCCTGACCTCGTGATCTGCCTGACTCGGCCTCCCAAAGTGCTGGGATTATAGGCGTGAACCACCATGCCTGGTCAGCTTTTTTTTTTAAATCTATGCATAACATTTTCCCCAAATGCTTATTTTGCCCACTTTTAAACTTTATACTAATGGAATCATACTGCAGGTTTTATTTTGCATCTACTCTTCTCTCAACATTATATTTGTGGGATCGATCCATGTTATTACATGAAGCTAATGTTCATTTTTTTATTGCTAAATTATATTCCATTATGGGACTATGCCGTATTCTATTACCCTTTTGACTGTTGATGAAATTTGAGTTATTTCCCGTCTGGGCTCTTTTGAATAATAATGCTGTGAGCATGTATCTGTGGGAATATGTGTAAGTGTTTATCAGCACTTTCAAATTTCAGCATCAGAATCACTTGGAGAGCTCATTTCCCTACAAATTGCTGGGTACTTTCCCCCATACTTTCTGGTTCAGTAGGTCTGAGGGGACCCTGGGGATCTGCATTTCTAAGTTCACAGGTGATGTTGATAGTCTCGGGGTCACACTAGTATCTCTGATCCAGGGTTCATAATAAAGCATGGAACTTCTAGGTCAGAAGGTAAGAGTATCTTCAGTCTTATGAAATAATCCCAAACAATTTTCCAAAGCAGTTAGATCAATGTCTGTTCCATTAGCAGAAAATGTGAAATCCCATTGCATACATCTAAGATTCATTTGTCGGCTTTCTTATTTTTGCTAATATGGTGGGTGTGTAATAATATTCTGTTGTGGTTTTAATTTTTTCTGTTAATGAGATTAAGCACATTTTAGTATATTTATATGTCACTTAGATTTATATTTTCTAAGACACCTGTTCAGTTATTTTCCTGTTTACCATTGTGTTATCTGTCTTTTCCTTAACATTTGGAAGAACTTCTTATTTATATTGAATAGTAATCTTTTTTATACACAGTTATTGCAAGTAGATTCTCCCCCTCTGTGGTTAGTTCTTTTATTTACTTTATAATATACCTCAATAACTTGCAGATTTAAATTTTAACGTCTTAACTGTATCCATGTTTTTCTCTATGGTTAGTGCTTCTTTGTGCCTTCTTTAAGAAATCTTTCTCTATTCTAGGTTGGGAGGATATTCCCCTATGTTATCTTCTGAATCTTTATAATTTTGCTTGAAATTACCTATAAGTGGTCCTATGTTTTCCATTTTCATCAAGATAACCAGTTATTGGGTATCATTTATTGGAAAATATATCTTTTGCTCATAGATCTGCAATACCAACTCTATTGTATAACAAGAGCCTATAGACATGTGGATTTCTGGGATCTCCATTTACTCAATTGATCTATTTTTCTATCCTTCCACAAATACCACAGATTACTCATCACTATAGTTCATGAGTTGGCAAACATTTTTCTGTAAAGGACTAGATAGTAAATATTTTAGGCCAGATGGGCTTTACAGGCCAAATAAAGTCTCTGTCTTCTTTTTCTTTAACAACTCTTTAAAAATGAAAAAACACTCCTAGCACAAGGGCTGTACTATAAACTGAAACAGGCTGTGGGCCAGCATTGGCCTGAAGCCATAGTTTACTGAATGCTACTGAAGCTTTATTTAAAATTTTTATATTTGTATCAGCCATTGCAAAAATTACATTTAAAAAGCAGTGAGCTAAAAGAATAAGCATTTATGTTTCCCATGATTCTCTAAATCAGAAAGGAGGTTTTACTGTGGGTTGAGCAGGCAGTTTTGCTAGTTTGGTTGATGTCTGTCAAATGTTTAGGTGTCAGTTACTATTAGGTTGTACTGAATGGCTTCAGGTGACACACTTATTCTCAGACTCCTACGAGCTAACCTGAACTTGTTCATGGGGAAGCTGCTTATCTCCGAGAAAGAGTGGAAGCATGCAAAGCCTCTTGAGTTCTGGGCTCAGACTGGCACACTGTCACTTTCACTGCATTCTGCTTAACAAAGCAAGTCACAAATCCAGCCCTGATTCAAAGGGTAAGGACATAGAATCTACTCCTTGATGACAGTATCTGCAATACCATATTGTAAAGAGCAAGGATATAGAGTAGATTGAAATTAATTTACCAACAGATGAAAAGGGAAAATTCTCCTATTTTGTTTTTTATTTTATTAAGCAATTTGAGTTGAGTCTTGAAGTATGGATAAGAATTTGTTATGCAGAAAAAAGATTTGAATGGATAGAAAAGTACTTCCAAGTCATCCAATTGTGAAAGGACTTATATTCAAGGAATGACAGGCAGTTCTATAGGTTGGGTCAAGAGTTCAATGGGTGTAGGGGCCAAAAATGAATTTAGGGAGCTTAAACTTGGTTTTTTTTAGGGGCTTTCATCCTAAAAGCAATAATCCATTTCAAGGCTTTCTTTTTAGTGGCTTAATTAAGTAATGTAATCAGATTTGTGTTTTAGAAAGTTCTCCAGAAGGAGGCAAGATGGTAGATAAGTCAACTAGTTGTATTTTTTAGGAATGTCAGGTGAGAAATAATGGGAGTCTGAACTAAAGTAATAGCAGTGGCAATGAGAGTAATGGGACATTAAAAAGACATTTTGAAGTTTAAGTGAATGAGAAATGATGAATTGTAAGATAAGGAAGATAAAAGGGAAGAAAAAACACATAATAAACATTAAGTTTTCTTACTCAGGTGCTACTAGTGGTAAAGTTATTCACCAAGATAGAGGACATAAGTGAGAAAAAAGGGAAAAAAGAGTAACAAGTTAAGTTTTGAATACGTTAAGGTTGAGCATAACAGTAGGTGTTTAGGTATAAGAAGTTTAGGAGACAGTCTGCTGACTGAATATATAACTTGCTTGACAAGATTGATATCACTCTGATAAATGGACTGCAGGAATTTACTAAGAACAATTCTGCACAATAGCAACATAATCATATTATGGTGGCATATTTCAATGTATCCTTCCACTATGCAGACCTTATATGTTAGCATTCTTTTTGTAATTGGAATGTCCATGTAAAATATTATACAGTGAGAGCTATGTTTCTCAAAATTTAGTGTCTCTGTATGAGCTGGAGATCCTGATAAAATGCAGATTCCAATTTAGTCAGTCTGTGGTGGAGTGAAGTTCTCTATTTTTAACGAGTTGCCAGATGATGGTGATACTGCAGATCTGTGGACCACACTTTGAGTAGCAAGTTTATAAAGAGCATTAGTTCATGATGTTTTGAATAAAGTGACATTAACTGTTGATCAGAACAGACAGTAGCTGACAAAATTTGAAGAAACCACACAAATAAAAAGCCTCTTTCAAAATCTCTTATATTTCAATAACATCCAGGTTGTACATCTTACCAAAGAGATGAGCAAAGAAATAAATCCTGATCAGTCTCGACCTTTGCTCCCTGTCTAAAAGCCAAAAGCAAAGAGCGTGAATTCCCTGAGACAGGCCAAGGTGTATGTGTCCACATGTGTTAGGTGCCTTTGGCCCAACAGCTGTCACTAAGTATATCCAATGCTCAGGAAACAGCGGGGTAAGTGGTTGAATAGTCAACAAGGCTAAAAGTCAAAGAGTAGATACAGAAATTGATGTAGAATGATTTCTGCCACTGGAACTTAAACTGGCTGTATATTCCTTCTCTCTAATCAGAAGCAGCTTCCCTTCCAGCTGTACCGGATATTCTGTTTATTCGCTTTGCGCAAGTGTCCTTCAGTGAAAACTTCATTTCCCAGCATATCTTCAGGGATCTCCATTAGACTGGTAACAGATTATCACCATCTGTTGGCAATTATTTCCCTTATGTAAGAGCCTGATCTGAGAGACATGTCCTCTTTCACCAGCAGAGCAACACCTTGAGAGAACTAGGTTGGTCTCTAGAGAAGCAGCTGGGTGTAGATAACCAATATTAAAACAGCCTGATGGCTTCCAGTTCTATGCTACACATATTTTTTTTTTTGCAAGTTGGGAACTATAAAGTCTTTTTCACATTTGTGCCTTTTAGAATCCGAAATATATTCAAGAACAAAAGAAACCAAACCCATTATTTTACAAAAGAATAACAACCACCTCATTTATCGTGTTTCCATTTTAATGATATTAGATTTTTAAAATAATACATTTACCACTTTATTAAATGTATAATTAATGGAAATTCACAAAACTCAAATACAAATGCCCTGTAAATATAAAGTGAATTCTTAAACCAACAAAAGACAGTTTGGAGACATATACATTAATGGTAACATTTGGAATATGATTGCAGATTAATAAGAAATCTTACAAACAACTGCACTAGAACCATTATCCATATCACTCATTCAAACTGTATATTCATTGAGTTTCCAGCTATGTGTCTGTTCTAGGCATAGAGGATATTCTGTATATGAAAAAAAAGATAAAAATTATCTATCCTTATTAGCTTCTCTTTTAATTATGGTAGACAAATTATCAGATAAAATATATAATACGTTGGTGATAAATGCTATGAAAAAATAAGGGATATGTTCCAAGAAGTACAGATGGGGAGGTGGGGAGGGAGGACTTTTTGTCTTAAATGGGGTAAGGTGTGTTTCTGGACATCCATCCTTTACCCAAATTTTAGAATTATTTAAGAATAATTTTAAAAGCATCATTTAGGATATATAAAGGATAATTTCAGATGGTGATGGTAGCATCCTGTTTTTCAGCACAAGAATGAAAAGGAATAGAATTTTTCAGTCTCTAGAACAATGCCAATATGCACAGTGTCAAAAGCTACACCCAACATGTTGGGGAGATGTCCAAGGTACTAAGCTTAAGGCAATTCCGTAAGGGGCAGCCTCCAGTAGCTCCTTGTCACTCAATGAGACTGCATAAGTCACTCAGCTGAATCCTCTGTCTGGAGTGGAAGTCTCCAGAAATATCAGATAAACATCTTTTGTCAAATCTTTTGTATTTCTAAGCTTTTAGAAAAACTCTACCTTTAATAATAATTATTTTCTTTCAATTGTTGACCTTTATTGAAAATGTGATAACATCTTTTTCTCTAAAAGTATTTTCTTTGTGAAGTTAAATCTCAACTTAAAGTAGTAGACATTCACAGTGAGATAAATCTGGGTTGAAATCCTGACAATATCATTTAGCAGATAGGTGACTTGGGAAGATGACTTAATGTATCTGAGATTCTGTCAAATGAGGATTATAATGCACACATTTTAGGATGTGAGGATTTAATTAGGTAATGTATGTAAAGTATCTCTTGTTGCACCTGGGCTACAATAATTGTTTTAAAAATGTTAGTTTTTATTCCTCTCTTCTCTACTGTTGAGAGGTAATTCTCTATGGGTCACTCATGTTTCCGCACACCTTGTAAGCACAGGCAATGACAGCTCTTATTCTGGATTATCTTTTCAAGGATGTTTGTATAGTGTTCAGTATTGGAAGTTATAGCATTTCCTTCCAGAGCAAAGGGCAGTCATGCACACTGTCTAGTGTAACTGATAGAGTTATTTTTCCTCAGGGGCAGGGTTGAGCAGGCTTGTTTGCAGCCCATCATAAAATATTAGGATTTCCTAAGCTTCAGATTCCAGCAGGTGTCATCTGGCTCTTATTCTGCTGCCTTTTGGGAATTGAAGCTCAGGAAACTGATGCATAAAATTTTGGCTACTGCTGTTATTGTGATAAAACCTCCTTTGTCTCTGACCCATGACTCTCATGTCTTCTTCCAGCATTCATGTAACTGTGGCAGGCTAATTGGTTATCTTCCAAGCAAGGTAAATCTCTTGACAGACCCTTTACAACGCTTGACATCTACACTTCTCTACTACATAGGTTCAGTGTCATATATAGCAAAATTTTAGTTTCATAATTTAAGCCATTTTACTTGTTTCCTTTCATCATATTGAGGCATAATTGACAAATAAAAATTGCATATATTTAAAGCATAAAACATGATTTTTTGTTTTTTGAAAATAAATTTGATTGTGGGTATTTAAGGTATACAACATGACGTGATGGGATTAAAATAGAGTTAAAAGGTTACTACAGTGAAGCAGATTAACATATTCATTATCTCACATAAGTATTCATATTTTTTTGTGGCAAGAACATCTAAGATCTACTCATTTAGCATGAATCTCATATATAGTACTTTTTTTAACCTATAGTCCTCATGTTTTACATTAGATATATAGACTTTTTCATCCTCAATATCTGCTACTTTGTATCTTCTGGCCCCCATCACTCCATTTCCTCCCCCTCCCACCTCTGGTAAGCACTATTTTGTTGTCTGTTTCTGTATATTTGAAGTTTTATTTTTTAGATTTTACATATAAGTGAGATCATGCAATATATTTCTTTCTGTGTCTGTGTATTTCACTTAGCATAATGTCCTCTAGGTTTATCTACATTGTAGCAAATGGCAAGATGTCTTTCTGTTTTTAGGGCTGAATAATATTCCATTGTATGTGTGTACCAGTTTCTTTATCCATCTGTCAAGGGCAGTTAGGTTGTTTCTATATCTTGGTTGTTGTGAATAACGCTGCAATGAACATAGGAGTGCAGATACCCTTACAAGACAGTGATTTCATTCCCTTTGCATATGTGTTCAGAAGAGGGGTTGCTGGGACATTTGGTGGTTCAGTTTCTTTGGAAACTTCCATACTGTTTTCCATAATGGCTATACCAATCTATATTCTCACTAACAGTGTACAAGAGTTTCCTTTTCTCCACACCCTCGCCAACATTTGTTATCTTTTGATAATAATTATCCTAATGGGTGTGAGGTGGTATCTCATTGTGGCTTTGATTTGCATTTCTCTGACGATTAATAATGGTAAGCACCTTTGCATATACCTGTCTGACATTTTTAATATCTTCTTTGGAGAAATGTCAACTCAAGACATTGGACCACTTTTAAATTGGGCTATTTGTTTTTTTTCCACCATTGAGTTGTATGAGTTCTTTATGCATTTTGGATAAATTATGTCTCTTATCATAGATATGGTTTGCAAATACTTTTTCTCAATCCACAGCCTGCCATTTTTAATTGTTTCCTTTTCTGTGCAGAAGCTTATTAGTTTGATGTAGTCTCATTCACTTGTTTTTTGCTATTGCATTATGAGCTTTTGGTATGGTATCCCAAAATTTATTGCCAAGGCCAACATCCAGGAGCTTTTCCTCTATGATCTCTTTTAGGAATCTTATAGTATCTGGTCTTACATTTAAGTCTTATATCCATGTTTAGTTGGAATTTTTGTGTATGGTGTAAGATAAGGGTCTAATTTCATTTATTTGCATGGAACCCAGATTTCACAGCACTCTTTATTTAAGAGAGTATCTTTTATCTATTGTGTCCTCTTAGTGCCTTTGTCAAAAATTAGTTAACCATGTGTGATTGAATTCATGTCTGCACTGTCTATTCAGTTCCACTGGTCCCTATGTCAGTTTTGAGGCTAGCACCAAACTGTTTTCATTACTATAGTTTTGTAATATAACTTTAAGTCAGGAAGTATAATGCCCCCAACTTTGTCTTTCTCTCTTAGAATTTTTTTGGCTATTGGGATCTTTTATGGTTCTATAGGAAAGTTAGGATTGTTTTTCCTATTTATTTGAAGAATGACATTGGGATTTTGGTAAGAATTATGTTGAATATGTATGTTACTTTGGGTAGTATGGCCATTTTAACAATATTAATTCTTCCAATCCATGAGCATGGAATATCTTTCCATTTATTTGTGTCTGCTTCAATTTTCTCATCAATGTCTTATAGTTTTCAGTGTACAGATCTTTTACCTCTTTTGTTAAATTTATTCTTGGGTTTTGTTTTTGATGCTATTGTGAATGGAATGATTTTCTTGATTTCATTTTTAGTTAGGTTATTATTTTTTGTGTAAAAATGCTTCTGACTTTTGTATGTTGATTTTGTATCCTGCAACTTTTCTGAATTTATTTATTAGTTCTAACAGTTTTTTGGGGGTGTGTGTGGAATCTTCATGGGTTGTTTTGTTTTTTTTCTCCTTTTTTTGAGACGGTGTCTTGCTCTGTCACCCAGGCTGGAGTGCAGTAGCACAATCTCGGCTCCCTTCGCAGTTTTTTTACATATAGAGTCATGTTGTCTGCACATAGAGAAAATTTTATTTCTTCCTTTCTATTGTGATGCCTTTTATTTCTTTGCTGAATTGCTCTTCCTATTATTTCCAGTACTACACTGAATGGAAGAGGCAAGAGTGGGCATCCTTCCCTTGTACTGGATCTCAATAGGAAAGCTTTCAGTTTCTCCCGGTTGATTATGTTCGCTGTGTGTGTGTTTTGTTTTGTTTTTTCTTATAAATGGCCTTTATTTAGAAGAATTTCTTTTCTGTACCTAAACTATTGTGTGTTGTTATCAAGAACAAATGTTGGACTTTGTTGAATACTTTTTCTGCATCAATTAAGATGATCATGTATTTTTTATCTTTCATTCTGTTAATGTAATGCATCATGTTGATGTATTTGCATATGTAAAACCAGTCTTACATGCCAGCAATAAATCCACTTGGTCCTGATGTAGGTACACACTGTGAAATGATTATAGCCATCAAGGTCATTAACATATTCATCATCTCACATAGTTAACATTTGTGTGTGGTGAGAATATTTAAGATCTACACTCTTGGAAAATTTCAAGCATACACTGTATTATAATAATAACTACAGTCATTATGCTGTAAATTCAGTTGCCAGAACTTTTTCATTTTATAACTGAGAGTGTGTGCCCTTTAACTAATATTTCCCCATTTCTTCCACTCTTTGACATTTGATAATTACTCTTCTGTTCTCTGTTTCTATGAATTCTACTTTTTAAGATTCCACATATAAGTAAGATCATGTGTTTTTCTTTTTGTACTTGGCATATTTCACTTAACATAATGTCCTCTAGGTTCAATAATATTGTCCCATATTGTCCTTCTTTGGAATATGTGTGTGTATATATATATACACACACACACACACACACACATACACACACACATACACACATATGTATAAACACACATATATATGCCTCCACATACACACACACACACGCACACACATGTTTTCCTTATTCATTCATTCATAAAAGAACATTTAGATGGTTCATTTTTTGGCTTTTGTAAATATTGCTGCAGTGAACATGCGGGTGCAGATAACATTTTTAGAAAGTATTTTTGTTTCCCCTGGACATATACCCAGAAATGGGACTGCAGGATCACATGGTGGTTTTACTTTTTTTTTCAATTAAAATATTTTAAAAATGTGATTCCGTACGAATTTAACTCCTTGTAAGACATACGTTAGCAAAAATTTTCTCTCATTCTGTAGGTTGCCTTTTTACTTTGCTGATTGTTTTCTTTGCTGCACAGAAACTTCTTAATGTAATGTAGTCTCACTTGTTTATTTTTGCCTTTATTGCCTGTGCTTTTGGGGTCATACCCCAAAAATTATTACCAAGACCAACATCAAGGAGCTTCTCTCCTATATTTTCTTCTGAGTTTTATGGTTTTAGGTCTTATATTTAAGTCTTTAATTTTTATTGATTTTTGTGTATGGTATAAAATAAAGATCCAATTTATTTATTTATTTATTTTTTGCAGTTGGATATTCAGTTCTCCAACACCATTAATTAAAGATACTATCCTTTCCCCATTGTATATTCTTGGCATCTTTGTGGAATATTAGTTGGTCATATATGCACAGATTTATTTCAGGACTTTCCATTGTATTCCAGTGCTCTGTGTGTTTGTTTTTGTGCTGGTACAATACTGTTTACTAGTGAAGCTTTGTAATAGAATTTGAAATTAGGAGGTGTGATGCCTCCAGATTTGTTCTTCTTGCTCAAGACTGCTTTAACTATTCAAGGTCTTTTGTCACTCCATATGAACTTTAGGATTGTTTTTTCCTATGCTGGCAAAACATGCTATTGAAATTTTGATAGGGATTGCATCAAATTTATAGATCACTTCAGATTGTATGGATATTTTGACAATATATATTTTTTTGATCTGTGAACACAAAGTGCCTTTCCTTTATTTGTGTCTTCTTCATTTTTTTCATTAATGTTTTATAGTTTTCAGCGTACAGATGCTTCATTTTCTCATTCTTTGCTCTTAAAGCTTAACTGTTGTAATGGGAATCAGAGAATTTGAATGCTTCAAATTTAAAATTTAAAAGTTAGGCTTCAGTTTTAAAATGGTATATTTCCTGCAGACCCTTACATGATCTCTCCTAACTTTCCTCTAAAAGAAATATAAAGATGGGCCAGGCATGGTGGCTCATGCCTGTAATCCCAGCACTTTGGGAGGCCGAGGCGGGCAGATCACCTGAAGTCAGGAGTTCAAGACCAGTATGACCAACATGGAGAAACACCATATCTACTAAAAATATAAAATTAGCCAGGCATGGCGGTGCATGCCTGTAATCCCAGCTACTCAGGAGGTTGAGGCAGGAGAATTGCTTGAACCCAGTAGGTGGAGGTTGCGGTGAGCTGAGACCACACTGTTGCACTCCAGCCTGGTCAACAAGAATGAAACTTCATGTCATAAAAAAGAAAGAAAAGAAAAGAAAAAAGAACTATGAAGACACAGATAATGATGAAAACACTCACGATAAACATTAGAACTAATAACTAACCCATAGCAAGAATCTGAAAATTTCATTAAAAACAAATTTCATGGAAGTAGATTGCACAGGGTAATGCAGAGCCCATACTTCCAGAAAACAGAGAATTTGACATAGTTTTTGAAAACCCTGTCATAGTCTCAATATCTGTCTCCTGGCTCAGAAATACCAAAATTATGCCAGTCAGAAAAGTGTCAAACACACTTTTAAGGTGTGGGCACTGCTTTCTTGAGGTTGCCAGAGTGCTGCTTCCCATCCTACCCCCAGGCTTCACATTTGTGTCTTTCTTCCTACATTCAGTGACACTGCCGGACAAGAGGCTCGAATAGGAGTTAGGGAGGGGGATGAGCAATGAGGCCGAGGGGGCTAGAGATCATCCTTTATATACCGGATCTAGAAAGTGTTCTTTTAGGAGTATAACCTGGAGATTTTATGCTATTATGGTCTTTATTTTGTGTTCAACAATGAGGCAGTAAAGGGAAGAAGCAGATTTTGACTTAGGGCAGCAGAGTTGTAGCAGTTGAAAAGATGAGAGATGCCGGTGGTCTATCTAGGAACTATGCATATTAACCTGCGGAAGGGAGATAGTGTTTCTCTGAACATTCAGAGCAAAGTCATATTTCTAAAAACATTGAAATCTGAGAACAGGAAATCTTACAGAGCTGTTTGGTATTCTTAGTAGGATAACAGAGGTATGAAACAGAAACCCGTGCAAGAAATTGAAACATAAAAATGTAAGCTTTATGAGGGCAATAAGTGTTTCATTACTGTTCTATTTCCATCGGCTTGTTTAACAAAAACTGATGAATGAATGAATAAGATAAAAAGATAGCTGGATGAGATAAAGAAATATTTCTGGGAAACTAAATGTAGAAATAACAGAAATGAAATCTGCAGTAGGAAAAGACTAAGAACTGGAATAAGTATTGAATGTAAAAAATAAACAAAATCGGCCAGGCACGGTGGCTCACAACTGTAATCCCGGCACTTTGTGAGGCCAAGATGGGTGGAACACAAGGTCAGGAGTTTGAGACCAGCCTGGCTAATATGGTGAAACCCCACCTCTACTAAAAATATAAAAATTAGCTGGGCATGGTGACGGCGCCTGTAGTCCTAGCTACTCGGGAGGCTGAGGCAGGAGAATAATTTGAACCCAGGAGGCGGAGGTTGCAGGGAGCCGAAATCACACCTCTGCACTCCAGCCTGGGTGACAGAGTGAGACTCCGCCTCAAAAATAGAATAAAATAAAATAAATTTAAAAACACACAAAAACAGGCAAATGAGCAAAGTTATTTAAAATATATGTTGAAATATTTTTATTACACTAAAAGATATACCTATAATAACTTAATATATAATATAGATAATTTAATTCCAGGAAAAGGTGAGACAGAGATATTATGATCAACATACAAAAATTAGAAAATAAGCAAAGGAACATTGCTTATGAAGTAAGGAACAATCTATCTAGTAAGAGACAAATATACAGAGTGATAATTCTTACACAATATGATAATTGCCCTTAATATGATAGAGCAATTTGGGTCACACTGCACGAGGAAGTGACACATAAACTCTCTTGAAGCATGCATAGGATTTATCAATGGGAAGGGCATTCCAGAGAATTTTTAAGGATGTAGGGTATTTAGGAAATAGTAAATAGTTTGGTATGGCATGAGTAGAAGAAGTGAGGAAAAAATACTGCAGAAAATTCATCTAGAAAAAGGAGAAATAGCAAGTTTCCCCTTTTAAATATAAATATTTATGTATGTATGTAATTAACTTTCTTGAACATGTGTGGGGATTAGTCATTTTGCTTTCAGGAAATGTAATGTGATATAGCTTTCATTGTTGTCTTGAATCTATATACAAATATTTTGTCATTTATGTTTACATTTTAGTTCCCTAAATAAATTTATGTAGGGACCCCTCTTACACTTCTTGCAAAGTACAATGAAAAATATCCTGAGTATTGGAGTTGGAGAGATCTGGCATCCAATCCACATTGCCAGATGTTGACTTTGATCAAGGCACTGTACTTATGTAAAGCATGCTGTGTGACAGCCTGTGATTATGATGGCTCTTAAAATCATTTGATTTGGAAGAGATAGCCTTATTGTATGACTTACAAATTTTGGCTTAGGCCCATATAATCCTGCATTGGGCCTGGAGCACAGAGTAAGTTCTATTTCCATTAATTTCTCTCTGTGGTGTGTGTTCAACACAGTTAACTACAGGTCCTTTTTAATATTAATAGTAGGATCTCTGGAAATATTGTTTACGGTAAATTAATGTGACGGGGGAAAGAAGCCTTATGTCATGGTTAAGAAGGCAGGCTCTGGCACCAGAATGCCTGAATTTGCATCTTGGCTCTCCCACTGATGAGCCATATGACCATGTGGCTTTCTTTCTCTGTTTCTCCATCAGTATGATGGAGAAATAATGACTTACCTTACAAGGTGGTCATATATTAAAAGAGTGAATATATGTAAAGCACTTGGAAGAGTGACTGGTACAGAGTGAGCACTTAATAATTGCTGGCTAATATCATTACTGAAAAGCTAGGGTGGGCACGGTGGCTCACACCTATAATCCCAGCACTTTGGGAGATCGAGGCAGGCAGATCACAAGGTCAAGAGATCGAGACCATCCTGGCCTATATGGTGAAACCCTGTCTCTACTAAAAATACAAAAATTAGCTGGGTGTGGTGGCATGCGTGCCTGTAGTCCCAGCTACTTGGGAGACTGAGGCAGGAGAATCACTTGAATTTGGGAGTCGGAGGTTTCAGTGAGCCAAGATTGCACATTGCACTCCATTCTGACGACAGAGCAAGGCTATCTAAAAAAGAAGAAAAAAGAAAAAAAAGAGATAAAAAATTTGTTGCATGATTACCAGCAGAAGTGTGTCTTCCTCACTAATTACCAAAAAGGTCTATATTATCTTCCTGTGATTAGGTATAAACCCAAATTTCTTTTTTTTTTTTTTTTGAGTCGAAGTCTTGCTCTGTTACCCAAGCTGGAGTGCAGTGGCACAATCTCAGCTTACTGCAGCCTCTGCCCCCGGGTTCCAGCAATTCTCCTGCCTTAGCCTCCTGGGTAGCTAGGATTACAGGTGCATGCCACCACACCTGGCTAATTTTTTATTTTTAGTAGAGATGGGGTTTTGTCATGTTGGCCGGGCTGGTCGTGAACTCCTGAGCTCAGGTCATCTGCCCGCCTCAGCCTCCCAAAGTGCTGGGATTACAGGCATGAGCTACCGCGCCCGGCCTGAACTCAAATTTCTAAAGTCAGAACAGAATAAGATCTGCTAATTCACATGTGAATTCGGAAGCCATCTTAATTATATGTCACATCCAAACTTGAGAAACTGTTGATATCTCAGTTTTTTTATCTGAAAAATAGACATAATATTACCTACTTCTACTTTTGATATTAAATCTGTGATAACACATTCAAAGTGATGATCTAAATGCATAACATAATAAACAATCAGCTCTTGTTACTATTATTGATCATTTTCAAATGACCTTTTTAACATTTGTGAATAAGTGTAGGAATATGGCTATTGAATCCAACAGCCAAAACTTGAACTGTTTTCCTGTTGTAATCTAATCTAACACCAGTGAAATCAAGTACACTTCTTTCATTCTTTGATAAGGCCAGGTTGTCAAATATTTATGCATACTGATAACAGGAGAAAAATATTTTTTATATTGACCTTCTCCTCCTAAAACTCTTTTTTTTTTCCACATAGTCATTTATTATCATTATCAAGTATTACGTGTTGTACGTCATTGTATGTGCTATGCTTTTCTTTCTTTTTCATTATTATTATACTTTAAGTTCTAGGGTACATGTACATAATGTGCAGGTTTGTTACATATGTATGCTTGTGCCATGTTGGCGTGCTGCACCCATCAACTCGTCAGCACCCATCAACTAGTCATTTACATCAGGTATAATTCCCAGTGCAATCCCTCCCCCCTCACCCTGCCCCATGATAGGCCCCAGTGTATGATGTTCCCCTTCCCGAGGCCAAGTGATCTCATTGTTCAGTTCCCACCTATGAGTGAGAACATGCGGTGTTTGGTTTTCTGTTCTTGCGATAGTTTGCTGAGAATGAT